>NC_045742.1:1513879-1514586 GCF_008692095.1 Etheostoma spectabile
GAAGGGAAGGGAAGGGAAGGGAAGGGAGAGGGTTGTTTTAAAGCAAACCAGACCGTTTTTATACCGTCGATATAGACAAGCAAGACTACATGCACTCAGCAAAATGTTTACTCGACTGGTCCGTGTATGTGCACACATGACACAGGAACAAGATGGTGTGCCTGTGTGCAGGATTGCGTGTGGCAGACATAAAACGGGACAGAGAGCATCTGTAGAGACAGACAGCAGTCTGTGCCTGCAGCGAGCTCAGAGCTCACAGGGTAATGTATACGCACTCCTTCGCCGTACCAGAGAGAAGGTGACACCAGTCAATCCCATTCTGACAGGGCAGCTGAGATAATAGCGGGCTTTGATTCCTTGCAATAACTCCTGCCAATCAAAATGAAAGGCATCATGATTGCAGGGAACCACAAGAGTGTGTATGTGTGTGCGCTGTGGGAGCTTACAGTACACTACAGCGGTGCTTGGGTAATGCAAAAATGTGGTCGGATGTTTTAAAGGCATTGTTGGGCTTTGCGCTAACATAAAGAGAAAACACAAGAGATGGGTGGAAGGAGAGACAGTGAGGGTGTGTGGGAAGAACGTGCCGGCAACTTGACCCATTTTTAACTATTGGCGGTCAAGGTTCGGCAGGCAGTTTGTGTGTGCGTGTGTGTGTGTGTGCGTGTGTGTGTGTGAGTGTGTTTGTCTGTGTGTGTGTGTGTGTG
>NC_045742.1:1514596-1517093 GCF_008692095.1 Etheostoma spectabile
TGTGTGTGTGTGTGTGTGGTCATGTGTGTGGTCCGTGCGTGTGCATGCATGTGGGGAATGAGAAGGGTTAGCGCGAGGACAGGGGAAGGAGTCTTTCAGGTGAAATAAAAGCATTACTGCAGTGGTAGAAAGGTCAGCTGTAAACTTATATCAGACTAGTGGTGATCACCCTGTGCTGCAGATCTCTGAGGTATTGAGCAGGCACGCTCTAATGGCTTTGATATATGGACTACAGGACTCCCTGAAGAGGTCAATACCATAGCACTTTGTCTCTATGAGCAATGACCCTCTCAAGCTCCATTTAGAAGCTTTATATCTGCAGGAAATAGGCTGGAAAGGCCTAGGGCAGGGCATGGTAAAAGAGAACTAATATGAACGAAGTATTTTCTAATCACTTCTTCTGTGCTCTAATCGTTGTCCCAATCCATCATTAGATATGGCGGTATAAGCATATTGTGCCGGACGTCTTCAAAAATAGATTTTGATGTGGTTGAGAGAAGAACAAAATAATCTGAGCTGAATGGAGCGGATTTGTCATTACTCCATTTGGAAGGGCAATGACACTGTAAAGACTGGTGTGTGATTGTGTTTGATCATTACTTTGGAATCTGGTGAGTCCCAGTGTTTAATAAGAGTGACAGACGTAGGGGCTCGGCTACAAATTTGTTGATTTATCCGCGACTTGTCAATAATTGTCTGTGAAAGAGAGATAAAGCCTACAGAAGCTGGGGAAAACTGACAGAACGGAGAGCTGTGCTTGATTTTGGCAAATTTCTCTTCAAACACATGCGGACATAATGTTCTGCATCGCGGTCTCTTCTGAGCGTATTGATTTGGAACTAACCTTTGGTGTGAAATATGAAAGGAGCCAAATAGTCTTTATGAATGTCCGCTGTAATTGGAATGAGCAGATGTTGCAATATTGTTCCACTGTGTTCAATAACAGACTTCTGTTTTTCTCCTCTATCCCTTCATTTTCCTCCACTGGCCCATCCTTCTTCCTCCCTGCTGTCCTTTCCTGCCTCCCTCTCTTTTTTTCTCACCTCCAGACTCTGTGCTCTGTGCTGTGGCTGTGCTGAGTGACTAAGTGGAGCCCTACAAGCCATGGAGGAGATGGACAGTAAACCCTACCAGCCGTTGTCTAAGGGACGCCATGAGATGGAGATGTCCTACACCAGCTCGTCTGACGAGAGTGAGGACGGCCGCGCCCACCATCGCTCCTACACCTCCCGCGAAACCCTGCCCGACTACACGCATGAGCTACGCCTCACCCTCGGATCACACCGGGAAAGACAGAGCAACTACAGCCAACCCCAGCCAGGTACCACGCTCAGGGCAGGCTTAGACTGGATGTGTTTACCTGAAAATATAAATCCACCGTTGTACCAATACTGCACAAATGGATTCTGGCACACATATGGTAGACACACACACACATGCACGCACAAAGACGCACACTCTGAGGTCTTTAAAAGGACCTTTGTGAATTACCTATTACAGTCCACAATGAGCCAGAAGGACAGTCGGAGGCAGCCAATTACCTCTTCTCCACGGAGGTGATATTTCTCTCCCACAGCTAAACTAGGTCAACCCCAAACCTCTCTGGCCTCACCTGTGGTGTAACACCGCCCTTCATTACACACACACTCACAGCTACAGACACATGGACATAGGCACGCATACAGACGCACACTGACACATACACACCGAAAAATTCTTCCCTGCCGGTGACAGGAGGAAAAATGGGCCAGCGCGTGCTGTGATGGATGGGCTTTATGCAGGCCATGTGTGGTGTTAAGAGAGACGCCGCACCTCATCAGGACTGTGCCGCTGTGCAGGGTTCATAATGATCAATTGATACTCTCTTTGCTACCCCAACCTCCTGCTACTCTGCAAGACCTACCCACCATGCTAACAACAAACATTAGCCATTCACAACACTTACAAGTCCTGACAAGGAAGCCGCTCCTGGGATTTTGTAGTTTGAATGCCACCTTCTATGGATTTTGTCGTATTGTTCGCCATGCAGCGTCTTGTTGAGGGCCATTAGTCATCATCAAGTCTTCCACAGCATTGCGGTGTCAAAGAGCACTTGGCTTTTTCAACAGTTACGGCCTTTCTGTTTCCACAACAAACAACATCCCCTGCCATCAGTGTCATATGGTAAGGTGCAAAAGATGCCCCAAAGCAGCCTTTGAAATGTCAATGGCAGCCGGTTCTGCAAAGCACATCTGTTCATCTTAGGGCAACAGAGTTATATATAGCATACCCTACCTAAGTAACCAACTGTTAAGGGGGGACATTGCCTCCAGTGACGTGTTTAATGGATTATGGTGTTCCTGACAAAAATCAGCCAATTTGTTCCTCCTCTAATTCCCCGCCCATGTTCTTCATATTTTCCTTCATCTTTCAAACCGTCACATATTGCCCTCTCCTCCCTTCCTTTCCTTCCTTCTCTTCTTCCAGCTGTTAATGAACCCAAATGGTACACATGCTT
>NC_045742.1:1517103-1522573 GCF_008692095.1 Etheostoma spectabile
TATTGATTAGATATACGGATAGATCCACAGATGCACAATCAGTCTTCAGAACGTTAGACAGCTAAACACAATCATTTGTAAAAAAAAAAAATAATAATAATAATAATTGTTTGGCATGTTAATAAACTCAAATCAATCCATTCACACTCCCATTTCCTTTAGGAATGAGTTACAGTATATACATGCTCTTACATACATGTGGGTTAACACAAGGGCATGGCTTTGGTTCTAGATTCACGGGGGGACACAATAAAGTAAGACAAAAATGCAACGATGTGAATGTGATTTATATCAATCAAGGCAAAAGCACCTTATGATAAAATAGATTATCATGCGTTACACCATAACAGTAATACAACCGTTACAGGGAGTATTTTACCTGTAAAGAATGTAGAGGGAAATGAAGCATTTTTTAAACCTAGAATAAAAATAAAAAGTTCTTCCTTTCAGGCGGCATATTGCCCCACCCTGGGGCCCCAATCACAGGGTGGGGCAGCCTAAACGTTGCATGAGAGACACAACACTAATATGGTTCATAGCTTACTGCTAAGAGTGCACAATAATATTAATAATAAGAGCAAAAATCATCTGCTTGACCTCCTTTAGCCTGCCCCCATTCATCTCATTCGTTAAATATTCAACACAAATCTGACAGTTGTCAGTTGATATTGCGTGAAAATTAAGTAGGCACAAACCATTTGACACACAGTTCCGGGGCCCCTAAGTCTAGGTCCCTGTGACAGTCCCCTTCTTAGATGTGTTTTCCATTACATCCAGGACTGGAGAACAGTGAAATTATGACCCAGACGGTTTTGGCAATTATCCTGGTTTTTGCATTCAACATTGAGTGAAAGCAGTGTTAAATATATAAATAGTACATTTTTCTCTGAAGTGAGCCGTGAGAAGCTGACTGTAATGGCAGGAATTGGGAAGTTATTCAAAAAATGATTTGCCCTCTAATCACCTACTAAAATCATTTCTTGTATTAAATATTTGTTTCAAAATTAAATGGTTCAACAGTTTTCCAGTTTACAGTCGATTCATGTTTCTTGCTAGGGGGAAATAGCCTATTTGCTCCAGAATTGCCCTCTTGCAGGCATTTGGAGCTAAACAGCAGTGTGTAGTGGTGGCCAATCTTGTGCCGGTTTAATTCCAGCAGAACAGTGTGTGAGCCACAGTTGGTCTTGACCCCATCAAACAGCCACAGCAGGACACATCGCTGGTCAATGGAGTGGTCAACACGACCGCGGCTCTTATTGAAACCCTGTGCTTTGTGTTCAAAGCAGCCGACCCAACACACATATTAACTGCACCGAGTGAGAAGAGGAGAAAGTCTTTCTTCCCCGACTTCTTTTGTTCGTTTATTCATATAAAACTAATATAAAAATACAACACAAATTGCAACATATCTCTTTCGCATAGAAAGAGAAAAAGTGTGTGCTGGAGAGGTCAGAAACCCGGGGGGTGGGGGGGGGGTGGGCTTGAAGGCAAAGAAAAAAAAAAACAGGTTCAGGTCAAGGAGTGTTTATTATCCCCGGGGGTCCCTCCGTTGAACATGAACAACACATAGGCTATGCAATAAACAAAAATAAATACACACTACACAGAAGTCCACATCTCACATTGATTTATTAAAAAAGCCTTTAGCAGCGGGGATAAAAGAAGTTTTGTGTCTGTTTGTCGGCAACAACATAAAGCAGCTGTTTGGGGGGGGGGGGGGGGGACTTGTGTCAGCCAGGACTGACGGGGCTTTCTTCAGGGTCCTGGTCTCGTATAGAGAATTTAAGTCAGTCAGAGGGTTGTGCGACATTTTGCCACACACCTTAATAATAAATACTGTTATTTGTTTTTAGGAGTGAGGGAGACCCAAACCAGCTCACAAAGGCAAAAGAAAGAATAGTGTTAGTAAAACAACCATAAAACATCCTCATAAAAGTCTTATCGACATTGAAATTGCAAAATTTACGATAAAAAAACATGTGTTGATGTGATTTTTAACAGACAGAAACTTCGAAGCGGCTCGAAGGTGAGTTTGCAAAAGTCTAAATCTCGACTTTTGCAAACTCACCTTCACCAGTCACTAGAACCCAGTTTATAGGAAATATAAATAAAAGTAAAAAAAAACAAAGGACATGAAATGAAGTCAATATGAAAAAGAAAAAAAAGACAAAGAAATTCCAGAAATAATTCTAGGCTTAAACTCAATTTGGTCCAAAATAAAACTCAACTTTTAATGGCGTCAATATGGTACCAAGCTGCAGTAGTATCGTTATAGATTTCAATTTATGCCTAGTTTTTTTTATTTTTTATTATTCCATCACTTCCACTTAAACATTCTAAACAGAAAGCTGAGGTGGGGAGGAACAGAATTTACTGAGCTGCCTCTGCAGGAGAAAAAAAGGTGGAGCTCAATTGAATTGAATTGAATTGAATTGAAGTGTAACCAGAGGACTAACACAGTATATCTGATGTTCTCAGATAACAGGTTGATGCTCAGGATTGGAGGGCGTTCTAATACCTGAAAGCACATGAGGCTCAATTTTTCCCTCAGTCTGAGTCAATATTAATAAGGTTTGATCTTTATCTGATCTCTTCACCCCACCAAGGAGAATATAGATGAGATCAGTGCTCTGTTTGAGCAGCAGTTCAATACATCTCGAGCCCGATAACACACATCAGGAAGCCTGAACAGGATATAACTTCACTGCAAATGGTTAAGAAAAATCGAGGGTGGCATTTTGATTTGGACTTCTGCTGCGAAGCTTGTAATAAATGCTTGCTCAAATAACAGCCTGTCTCTTGACATAATTTGGGAGGCGTTTGGTGTGTGGCTTCTGACAAACACCTGGTCAGCTTAGTTGCTGAAGCAAATAAAAACACATGGCGGGAATTAGAGGCTTTACGGCTCTAGATGATCTCAATCTGCGTGTCTCTCCTCCTTTTAGATTTAGACTTTTGCAAGGCGGGGCAGATGAGGAGCCCAGAGTACCACATCCACCAGCAGCAGCAGCATCAGGAGGAGGAAGAGGAAGCGCTGTGCTCTGGACCGGCCGCACACGCCCACAGCCGCTACTCCCTGGGCGTGGGCTCGGACGTGGACACTGAGCCCGAAGTGGACCCCTCTCCTGCTCACGGCCTGCAGCACATGTGGATGCGCGGCCTGAAGTCCGAGCAGAGCTCTTGCCTCACGAGCCGCGCCAACTCGGCCCTGTCGCTCACTGACACTGAGCATGACAGGAAGTCCGAGCCTGACAACGGTGAGTAAAATATTTATATCTTCTCAGTCCACTTTGTCAATCACTATGCAAAATGCCCAGGGGAGATTTAAGCTTAGCAGATTATGCAGTTCCCCTTCTGATGATTAATTTATGTGCATGTAAGTAACATGCAGCATGAGCCGGAGTCAGGCTCTCTGTGTGTGACTGTACTTCAGTTGCATCCTTACAATCTCATATTATTAAGAGAAGACATTTTTTTCACTATGTAACACATCGAGAAACATAACATGATAACTCTTCAAAGTTTGAATTACAGCCTCAGGTAATTGCATGATTGGTACTCTCAGTTTTTAAACTAATGCTAATGCTCTCTCTTTGAAAGCTCTTTGATGTGGCTAAGTACAGAAACTGTGCTATTGGTTATTTAGTCTCAGAAGTGAGCTCATATAGGGGGTTAACCTGGGGTTGACTGGGGATGGAGTCTGAGGAAAGTCCGGTGACGAACATCAACACAAAGGATTGAATATCCATTAAAAGCTGAGGCAGATTTTGGTTTAAGGCTTGGAGGAAAATGAATAGCAGGGGTCGGGCATCTACAGTGGCTGGCTGGCTTCTGACAACCGCTTCTGTGGCAAGTCTAGCCTGGAAGGAAGGAGAAGTTGAGAGGCGGAGGTGAAGACATGGGGCCAACTAGAGAAGAGCCTGGGAGGTTGCCAGCTATCTGTCTTGCACTGCTGGGCTTGGCTTGGCTCCCCGCAGATGGAGAGTTAGAGGTGCACACAAACAAAGACAGAGCTCTCCAACTCATCCCCAAGGGCACTGTCTGTTTATTTGCCACAAAAAAAAGTTGGAATGTATTCAGTGGCTGAGAAAAGGAAGGGTGAAAGAGAGACAGAGAGGGAAAAAAGAGAATTACAGAGGGGAAGAATAAGAGACAGGGAGAGCAAAATATGCAAATGACAGAATAGAAATGGTAATGTAATGGTATAATTAGAATGAGAATAAAAGGGAATGAGTGGTTGAGGGTAAAACAGGTGAAGGAGAAGCTGGTTTTGAGTGAGAGTTAGACAAAGATGGTGGGAGAGGGAGAGGGAGAGGACTGTGACAGGGGAGTAGCAGGATCAGCGAGCCAGAGGGAATCACAGAGTTTAGGATGTGCTTGTTTATGTTTAGGATTCACCCAGGGGTGCTGTTAAATGGCAGCCGGATTGGACATGGAGTCAAAATCTCAAGATGGAAGAGAAGAGAGTGAGAGAGTGGGAGTGCTTGCAGCATTACACAGTAATCAATTTGTCATGGCTGTGTGCATATGGACCAAAGTTATTACCATTTGAGATGAGGGACTCCATCTTTATCCAGGGTCAGAATAAATGCTGCAACAGGGGGAGGCAGATGGGCATGCAGAGGAAACAGAAGCAAATGAGGAAGGATGAAGTCAAAGAAGTGAGAGGAGAGGAGAGGATTTAAATGTTCAAAGCATTTGGCTTTACTGCTACAATGCACCGGGAAAGCTGGTTTATATGTGGATTTCATATGTCACAGTAGGAGCTGCACGGTATGTCCTATGGCTCTCCAAACCTTGACTCTCATGAACATGTTCTTCCTTTGGCTCCTCTACTTCTTTTGCATCGGTATCTTTACTTGGCAACTTTTTTCCTCTCTTCACCACCAACAGCCCATTTATACTCATCCTGTCCCTGTCCATCTCCCGCCGACACGTGGCCAGGTGTGTCCATGCGTGGCATCCTCTAATAGGAAATGCATTATGGATGTCACATTTCTCTCCATCAGCACAACAAAGTCTCACACGCCCCTCTGTTCCCAGTGATAATGAAAGTTAGAGCCACTCGCGAAAAGATGTCGGCGGAAAGGGGCTGAAATCAAAAAGCTAACGTCCCTGCCAAAATGAAAGTGCATTTTAAGTCGAGGCGACCTTGCACTCCCTTTGTCTTCAGAGCTCGCCCCCTCCCAAACCCATTAATGATGTCAGCTTCAAACTGGCAGGAATCCTTTTGTTCCTGGTCTGATTGAAGCTGACAAGTCAATTTAGTCAGTGTGTGTGTTTGTGGGTGGTGTGTGTTTGTGTGGATTTGAGTGTGAGAAAAATAACAAGAAGGAGAGACAGATTAAGAAAGAGTAAAGGACTAACAGATTCAGTTTGTGTGTGAAGCCAGGTTTGCACAGATGACTGTCTCTACTCTCTTTCATCTGTGTGTGTGCGCAGTGAGTGTGTGTGTGATGGATTTGTTGGG
>NC_045742.1:1522583-1541925 GCF_008692095.1 Etheostoma spectabile
TGCATGTCCAACTGTGACACCTCCCTTGAGGAAGGCTTTAGGCGTTCTCGTGCACCAGTCAGACCTGCTGAAGAACTCAGGAAAACATCAACACCCCAAACTGACGACAGCACGCTGTTGGAGATTGGCAGCAGAAAGACAAAGTGCAGTTCAGCTAGAGTTTACAGCTGACAGGCATGCGCACACACATGCACGTTATGGCCAGAAATATGTGGACGATCATATGGATCATATCTACAAACTATTGCCGCAAAGCTTAAAAAGCACAATTTTTAGTTGATGTTTTAGCATTAGGATCTGATTGGGGGGCTCAGGGACAAACAGTACTTTGACTGGTTCTTTCCACTGTTATGCAGATGACAGTCAGATTTATGTACCTCTTAAAAAGAAAAACAATAACTCAGTTGGACAACTATTCAATTGTCTTGACGACATAAAAGCCTGGATGGCTCTGAACTTTTTAAGTTTCAATGATAAAAAAAACAGAAGTGATGGTTTTTGGAGGCACCACTGGGACCCTGCTGTAGATTTGGGCTCCTTGGCACCCTATATTAAATCAACATTACAAACCTAGGGTTAAAGTGGACCCTGAGCTTAAATTTGACAATCAAATCAAAGCTGTGTCAAATCAAGCTTCTTTCATTTGAGGCAACTGGCCAAATAAAGCCAATTTTTTCAAGGCACATTTTGAAACTGCAATCCATGCCTTTATAACTACACGGCTGGACTACTGTATTCACTATAGTGGGGGTTAGGGGTCCTCCATCACCGTCTCCAGATGATACAAAATGCAGCAGCAAGCTTTAAGGGCACAAGTAAACATGAGCACATCTCCCGATTTTAGCTTCAACACATGGCTTCCTATCCATTTAGGATCCATTTTAAAATTCTGTTATTTGCTTTTAAATCACTAAATGGTCTTGCCCCGCCAACCTCTCTGAGCTTCTACACCCTATAAACCCGTCCGCGCTCTCAGGTCAGATGATCAGGCTCCTGACTGGCCTAAAACTAAGCGAAGCTCAGAGGGGAACGGCCTTTGCTGTGTCTGCCCCTAGACTATGGAATGATCTGCCTTTGCATGTAAAACAGGCCTCTTCTTATCTGTTTTTAAAACCCATCTTAAAACCCATCTTTTCTCTTGGCTTTTGACACATAGTAAGAGTCGACTTCTTTACTTGTTTTATTTGCTACTTTGTGTGTTTTTAATTGTATGGTTATTAATTATAAATTGTTTTTTATTTCTTCCAGCACTTTGGTCAACTTTGGTTGTTGTAAAGTGCTTAACAAATAAAGTTGGTATGGTATGGTTGTGACTAATGAGGTACAGCGGGATGTCTTTAATCAAAAGGTTGGCAGTTCGATTACCTCAGGTGTCCTTGAGCAAGATCCCCAAGTTGGTCCCATTGGGCAGGCCAACGCCTTGCAAGGCAGCTCCCCCTTCATCGGTGTATGAATGTGTGTGTGAATGGGTGACTGAGAGGTATTTTATTTATTTTATTTATTTATTTTATTAATTCAGGACAATGCATATTGATGAACCTGCACAACAGTACGTGTAAATGGGCCAGATTGTAGCCCGAGGGTTAATTTCCATCTGCAGTACAATAGGCAGGTTGGAGTTACAGTAAAAAAGACACAGGATAGTAACATTTAGTATATAAAAACAAGAAAAAACAAAAAGAAAAGAAGAAAAAAGAGAAAGAAAAAACACAAATGAAAATTAAAAACAATGAAAACACAATTGGTAAAGCTCTTTGTCCGTTGAAGGCGCTAAATAAATGCAGTCCATTCACCATTTAGTGTGTATATAAGTGGATATAAACACACAAATGCTGTTGCTAAATACTGGAGGAATAGTTCCACATTTTTGGAAATATTCAACTTGGCGAGAGTTAGCTGAGAAAATCGACACCACTCTCATGTCTGTGTGTAACGTATAGCGAGCTCGGAGGGGATTAGCATATTAGCATAACGAATGGAGGAATGGAGACATTAGCTATCCTAGCTAGCTTGTTTGTTTAAGCTGTACACAGACGTGAAATGTAAAGATGACAATTTATGGTTCCAGAGTAAGTTGCATGGTACACTTATCTCTTTAGGAACAGCCGTTTCTCCCTCCGCCCAGCGCCTCTGTGTAGCATCCCCGCTAGTTGTCTGGCAACCTCGCTGTGACAACAAGATTTCAAGAAGCCACTTCTGTTCCAATTTAACAAGACGTTGGGTACAAATTAGTAAGCTTCAGAGGTGTTGGTGTCATATTTTTGAACTATGGAGAGAAAGCCCAGCTAGCTTCTTCCCTTTGCTTCCATTCTCAATGCTAAGCTAGGCTAATTATCTCCTCGCTTTCATTATATTTATGACATACATACTGTACATGAGAGTGGAATTGATTAACTCTCACAAAGAAAGCAAACACGTGTATTGCAATTCTTTGAATGGCATGTCATCAAACTATTCCTATATTCACATTATTTATTTGTAATGACAATGATTGAAGTGCAAAATGGAAATAAATGCTGAGATAAAGGGAAGAGGACTGATGAGAGAGAGAGAGAGAGAGACAGAGAGAGAGAGGGAGAGCAGAGATATTTGGTGTCAGTCTTAGGAATTGCTGCACTGTGGAATTTTTTAAAAAACTGCATAGCTTTATTATCTGGGTTACAACACTGTCCTAATAATGAGATGCTAATGAATTGGCCGCTTTTTCATTAGTTTAATCAGTTGCAGATTTACTCAAGGCTTTTGTCTCTCTTTTTAGTTTATCTTTTTTTCTCTCCACTTTTGGGATTGACACATTGGCATAGCAGACATCCTCCTGGTTTTTACACGACTGCTCTTTTCATACATCATCCTCCGAGCTGAAAGGGTTTGAAGGCAACTGCAAACAGCCGTCCAATGAAAGACTCAATCACTCATTACGGTAGATAAAGTCTGTGCTAAAAGGCAAATATGTGCGTAATTACCGTGGCCTGAGTAAGCACTTGATTCTGATTGGCTGCAGGACCTCCATTGTTTCATTTTAAAAACTTGACAACTTCCTGATCCCAGTTCTAAATTAATATAGTAGAAAGGGTTGAGTGTTCCATTTCCGCCATCTACAGTACACTGCAGATAATGGTTTGAAGAAAATTGGTTTTCAAATTGCCTCAAACATTTATAGTTCCCGAATTAGCGATCCATCTTTTTGAAAGTTGTCTTGCATGGATGTAATCCCTCTGCATCAAGACAGATTAGCCCACATCTGTTGATGTGACCGGGTAGCATCACTGTATAATTACTATAGGTAGAGACAAACATGCAAACAAAGCAGGACACAATGACACAAATCAGCATCAAACATTCAAAAATGAATGAACATTGCACTAGTATTCAGTTTTAATTTGGTAATTTAATCTTGATTCCTTTTTTTCAGCAGGCTGATAGTAGATGAATATTTCAAAGCAGGATGTTGCAAAATAAATATTAAAACCCACAGTGTGATGAACACCAATGGAGGCAAAGTTAATTTGAACTGAAATGCAAGTCCCTTCCTGCAAGTCCCTTCCTTGTTAATTGTCATCAGACATGAATGTATTTACACTTGACAGCTTGTGCCTCTTGAATTCAATTTCAGCTCACTCATTTCTCATATAAAATTTCTTCCGAATATTAATTCCTTTGTTCCTGTGTTGGATATTATTTTTTCAACAGTAGAATTGTCCATGATGGATGCAATCTTGCAACAATTTGTTAGATCTTGAACTCTGCTGTATTTTTTAATGTAAATTGAAAAGATTTGGGATTGGACTGTTGGTTGGACAAAATAAATAATGTAAAGACGTAAAGACAAATCCTCTGGGAAATTCTGATATACATTTGCTACTTTTTTCTGACAATATAAAGCCCAATGTACAAAGTACTTGAGAGGATAACATCCCCATTCACAGCTCCTCATTTTTTAAATTTTCGAAACGTTTTCAGTGCAATGTTTTCCTCCTGCTTTTGCACAAAACGTTCACCTAAAGAAACGGGCCTGAGGGCTTTTTTTACATCTTTCCTCAGTAATTTCCAATGAATGAAGGCTATGCAAAACAAATGTGCCTTGAATGAGTATGAATGTTACTCTGTGAAAGAGTACAGATGCCTGCCAGGTCTTATCAAGACTAAATGAGGCATATTGCTCCAAAATAGATTGCTGCTATTAGACCTTCAAATAAAGTCATTTAGAATATTTGTTTCCCAGTGTAGCTGTTGTCCTTGCCTTGGAATAAGGCAAGCATGAATGTTACCTTAAACATAAATGTTACCTTCTGGTTGTAAACCAGGTAGTTTGGGGGCTCGGGGACCGTACAATGTCAAATAGGGCCCACGTATCTTTTATAAACATGGTCCATTATTTTTTATAATGATGTACCAAAGTTTTGCAGTCAAGTTTGGCCAAGCTGTGTTCAAGTAAGTGTTACAAAAGGTTAGCAAGGGCGTGAAGACAAAGGGTCGGAGAGTGGAGAGAAAACTGACCTTACGGTTTAATGAGCAAGCATACGGCACAGAGAAAGACAAAGGGGGGGCAGAGAGTAGATAGGAAGACAGAGAGGCTCGCTGGCAAGTAAAGACATTGCACCGGATATTAGAGAGCCATCGTCAGAAAATCCTGGCGAGGTTTAGCTTTTATACTGATTTTAATTTAGGCCAGCAGTCAGTCATTCGATACGTGTCAGAGCTACATTTGGAATACCATTCAGATGAACTGACGGAATCTGGTGAAATAGCAACAGGTGTTTCACAGAATCAGATTTCAGATGGGAAGCAGGATTTCAGGACTTCTCTACTTTATGATGCAATTCTGACATATATTGTGCAATCTGGACTTTTAATTAGACAGTTAGGGAATTACAAATGTTTCATTTAAGCTCCCTTATCCCAAAGTGTCTGATAGGAGCATTTAAACAACGTGAATCAAATGGTTTTTTTGTGTTTTTCCTCCTTCTGATGTTGGAAGACACAAATCTGCTTTTGGCAGCTTTTCCCCAGCGGAATCAGGAAAACTACAATACGCTCTGAGATGGAGACATCTGCAGATGTGCCTACACAACCACACATACAGTATGGACATGCACAGACACACAAGCTGCATTCTTGTATCTCCTCTAACCTTTCCTCTTTGTGTGTGCGTGAGAGCAGAGGTCTAAGTGCCACACCAGGCAAAAACAGCCATGTACTCTAACTTCCCTCTTGCCTTCCCTAGGCCCAAGGGGTTTTGCAGGAATGGATTTGTCTATTAGCTCGTAAAGAACATTGCTCAGTGCCATATCGATCATCTGAGCTGTAACGTTTAGGGTCTTTAAGTTGTAGAGTTGATCTAGTGGTACACAGACTCCCCTGGCTATTTTACCAGAGTGAGAGATGATCAACTTAACCCTGGTGCCGTGCTTGGCCAGAGGAAACGCTATAAACACATCCGCTGGAGCCAGAAACCATTTTTATTGAACCGCCTGTTGAGCTATCCAGGAGAGGCTGAAGAGCTACCATGAATCCGCCAGGTGCCTCATTGTAGCAAGAGAGCAGTTGGGTGTGTTTTTTTTCCTATCTTTAATAGCAGTCTCATCACATAGTTAGCCATGCAGGCTTCTGCTCATGACAAGCTGTCAGAATGTTGGACCCCACCCTGTTGTCCTAATGATGGACCTTTACAGCTCACTGGTCCAAAATAAGACCTACTGGACCATGTTGCTGGTGGATGGGGAGTTACGCATATGTGTGTGTGTGTGTATGTGAGAGAGAGAGAGCGAGAGAGAGAGAGAGAGAGATAGAGAGAGTGAGAAAAATAATTTTATGTTCTGTCTTTCTGAATGCTTATGCCCCTCCTCAATCCTCATCTCGCTGCCATGGCAACAGTCATCAAATCAGAACATCAACCGTGGCTTTCATCTCGTGTTATCCACCGGCTGCCTACATGCTGTCTGTATACATAAACTGTGTGATGGAAATATCACAGAGTCCAACCAATACTTGCTATTTTAATAAGTGTCCATACATAGATAGTATAACTCCTCCATCACCTACACAGCAGCGGAAGTAAGAGGCGAGCTGATTGGTTTTTCTTAATAAACAGTCAAATAAGCTGGCTAAAAACAGTTTTTAGCTTCCAGCGCTGTTGGAGTATTAAAATAAGAGGAGAACATGGTGAGTGGCACATGAATAAGCTCACAGCAGAAAGGAACAATAGCTCTGAGAGTGTACAGAGAGATTAGTGCAAATCAGAGTGTTCTGCACTGGGGGAGAGAGGCTGTGAGGGGGCGGAGGACACAAGGGTGCCTGTACTGTATGGACACACACACACACACACACACACACACACTCAGATGCCCACATAGCTATTGATGTTTTGTGTTCTGTGTGTGTTCTGTGTGGGGTATATTATTTTGAAGGGGTGGTAGAGAATGCAGCCACAAACACAGCAAGGATTGACAAGGAAATGGTTGCCATGGAGGGGTGGAGAAAATTTAATTTGTATTTGAAAAAGAAAAAACCTTATTTTTAGTTTAAGTACGGTGTCACAGTGCAGACATAGAGGAAAATATGCCTGATTCTATGAATGGGCACCTAGAAAGCCTAATTGAACAATGACTGAGAAAGGAAAAAGAAAAGCAAGCCAATCAAGACCTTTTTATCCTGCACAATTCCATCCTCTGTGCGGATGAATGGGACTTGTCACGGAGCAGGCTTCTGCTGAGAAAAAAAGCTTATCTAAATAGCAAACCTACAGGTTCATTGTTATTCTGATAATCAGAATTCTCATCTGAGCCTGCGTAGGGATTTGAATGCATTTGCCAAGAGAATATCAGTGGCAGTAATGGCAG
The DNA here is from genome assembly GCF_008692095.1 of Etheostoma spectabile. NCBI lineage: Eukaryota > Metazoa > Chordata > Actinopteri > Perciformes > Percidae > Etheostoma > Etheostoma spectabile. The sequence continues at coordinate 1,529,423 of NC_045742.1, forward strand.
CGTAGTGGTTTCCCCGCCATTAACAGTCGCTGCCATTTTAGTTTAACTGCTTGTAGTAATAGCTGCTCCTCCGATGCAGCCGTTGTGCTACTGCCAGGGATACTTCTGCCATTGCTGTGTCTGTGCCAGTGTTAAAGGCTGCCTTCACAGCCATGGTGCCAGTAGTAAAGGGTGTTACATGGCACGGTGCCCTGAGCCTGTCAGACCTCCAGGGTGTGTACACCACCTGTCATTATCAGCTCTCAGCCCTGGCAGCCACGGACAGCTAATGGTCCACTGGGTCTCACCCAACAATCTGCTGACCAGTACGAGCGCTGCTGGTTGGACGGCTGGACACCTGCGCAAACACATTCCCAGGTGTTCGCATGCATGTACACACAGATGTAAAAGTGTTCCGTTGTGTATTTCTGCACACTAAAAGAAAATAGTGAGGTATGGGTTGACGCATAAATAAAATGAAATGAAAAGAACAGATGATGTAAGAGCCTATTTCACTCATTCACTTTGCCCTGGGATGGACTTCTTCCACTCACTCGAGAGTTGTCCGTATGATTTATAGAATTGGATTGTAACCTTTGTCACAGGCAGCTTTTAATTGAAAAAAGCCACAACAGGACTTTGGAAAGCCATTTATTATTACAGTTAATTAAGGTAAACATTAAATGAAGAGAGTTTTAATTGGTTTCTCTTGATGAGGGTAGGGATCTGGGGTGACCAGAATCTGCATATGTAAATACCTAAAAAACTCCTCCAGGCCTTGGCTTTACTCTGCCTGCCTTAGAGTCCTCTCTCCCTTTCTCTTTCTCTGTTTCTGTTTATTTCCTTTTGTGTTTTTCTTCTCCCAAACCCCCCCCCCACACACACACACACATACCACAAATTCACACACCTTGGCCCCATCCAAGCTGTCTGCAATACAAATGGCATGCTTTTGTCAAGTGACATTGATGTGACGTATGTTGTTCATGCTAAACGCTAAACCGGCCTGAAGAGATCCAGTGCATTTGTTAAGATGAGACATGACAGATTGGCATAAGACATCTCCATCATATTTACAATAAATGGAATTATCCCAAGGCCCTCAACATTCAAGCAGGCTGTGTTTATTTATAGCGTTTTATTTTTTGAAAGCAGATGTTGAATGCTGATATGTGTGTGCCCACTGGTGCTTATCATAGCAAGTTTGATTGACCACTTCCTACTTGCACTAAAGATTCATTTATATGCTGTCATACGCTGGCAAGGATTGCAATGTGTACATTTGGGAAATATCACAAATACGTCAAATAGTAGAGTCTTCTTTCTTTTTTCCCCCTGTCTTCTGAACAGCTTCCACCTGCGCCAGAGGAAAAGGGCGTTAATAGTGCACCCAATCACTTTGCTAGATAGAACTCCATTACACCATATAGATAATCATGCTGTTAAATAAATAGCTTCTTAAAATGCTTCTGAATGCTGCTAAGAGCATGAGCATTTTTATGGGTGACTTGGGAAAATAGAGTGGTGGTGGTGGTGTCAGGGGGAGGGGGGTGGTACTGAATTTGCATTGCAGTGGCTGCGGTTGAAAGCGTGTGTGCTTGTGGATGTGTGTGTCTGTGTGTGTGTGTGTGTGTGTGTGTGTGTGTGTGTGTGCGTGTGTGTGTGTGGATGAGGCGAGCAGACAATTGGACGGCTGCTCGGTCACCCGGTCACCCTGCTGCAGTAGAAAAGCTTCTCATGGCCAATGCAGGGCTCTTGCCAGTGTTTCACACAACCTGAACGCATAGCACTGTCCAAACAGATGCCCGATGCCATTTCCAGATAGTGTCTATGTGTGTGCATTTGCAGTGTGTGTGTGTGCAAATGGATGTGCACAGTGTATTTGTCCGTGTCCATGTGCTTCCAAGTGAGTGTGCACTTTGTATTCATGTCTGTGTGTGAGTGTGTTTTGTTCCAAACAGATGTTTTTTTTTTCCAATGTGTGTGTACTAGCTGAATCAGATCAACACCAGCCGGTGCAGTGAGTCTGGCCAAGGTGGATAATATTCAGTGCATGCTAGGGCCAATACACACATACACACACACACACGCATAACATTAAAGAGACTAGATAGAGCAAGATGTAGAAAAAGCACATGCAGGCAAATCTTTACATTAAACCTTACATTTTAAGCTGACTCTATGGAATAAGTGCAAACTGTATTGTGTTCTGAACAATGAAGTTTCTATTCGAGTGTATTTAAACAGCAAGTGAAATCCACATGAATCATCATGATTGCAAATAGCACAGTAATAAAAGAAATGGCAAGCAATCATTAGAAATGGAAAGCAAGAAAAAGCATAATCAAATGGAGGTAAATGAGGAGGGGGTGGAAGTGGTTGAACCAATGCTCTTAATATAGCTCAAGGGATGGCCTGTGTTTATCTACTGTAGCCTTTGTAATAGCCTTCTTTTATTGTGTGCTGGTTGAAGTTTTGCTGCACTTTTGCTCCAGGAGGATAATTCCATCCCCCATCAAACTTTTTATTTATGCATGAAACATAATAGTGTATAATCAAAACAGTATTCAGTACAATTATGTTTGATTTCAGACAGAAATAGACAACAGAAGGCTTTCCATTTCTTTGTTTGAGATTATTTTTTTGGGGCTTTTTCTTTTTATTTCAGTGTGACAGTGGAGAGACAGGAAAGGTGGGAGAGAGGTGGAGGCTGGGGGTGTGTCCTTGACCAACTGCCACTTTGCTCGTTTGAAAGCCATGATGTCTCTCTCTCTCATGGGGGGGCCAAATTCTCCGGGCAGGTAAAACAGAGAAAGGGGAGGTAACCTTTCTCCTTATGACCTCATAAGGGGAAGATTCCAGATTGGCCCATCTGAGCTTTCATTTTCTCAAAGGCAGAGCAGGATACCCAGGGCTCGGTTTACACCTATCACCATTTCTAGCCACTGGGGGGGGGTCATAGGCAGGTTGGGGGAACTCATATTAATGTTAAATAAAACTCATAAAGTGACATTTTCATGCTGTGGGACCTTTAAGTACCCCCCCCCCCCCCCATACTACAGCTCCATACCTTATGTGCATGCTAAAATTATGATTGGGTAATTATTGTCCGTGGCAGGGGTTCATCAAATGGTCAATTTTGTTGAGTTAATTTTGAGTAAAAAATAATAAGCAAGACCGCCTGACACTGTTAGCCGATTTTCTTTTTGTCCATCTGGAACCTTGGTGTGTATTGTAATCCGTTCAAGAAACTACAGGTCTGTAGTTTTTAGACCGAGTGGACATGCTCCAACAATTCTTAAGGTCTGCCTCCCTCCCTGGAGGAGCTGGTGTTACATTTGAGCTACATTCATCTATTGTTTTGTCTGTCTATGGTGGAATAAAGAGAGGGTCTGCAGCCTTGCCTGAGTGGGGGAAGATCCCTGTACGATTTGGGAATAGGCAGAAATAAGTCTAGCCTGTGAGATGTGTTGAGAGATGATCACCTCAGGAAACACAAGCCGTGCCCCCCCGTAGCTGCGAAGCAAGAGGCGGATGATGGGGTATGCGGCTGGCAATAGGTCGATGCGGTTCTTCTTTCTAGTCTTTTTTGGGTCAGCACCAGAGATGGGTCAGCTCACAGACAGGGTGGAGGAAATGAGAGTAATATCTCATATGTTTGGCCTTGCTCCTGGTTGCTCTCAGTCAAATCTTCACTATTATGCTTTCCTGCCAGCTCCATGTCATGTGGGTGATATAGCAGTATAAATTCTTTCTGCTTTACAGGACAGGAAACAGAGGGGTTGCAACAACTATAAACTAGTTTTATTTCAACCTGTACAACACAAAGGGATCCAAATAGCAACAAAATATCAATCTTCCTGGTTTGGACTAACTACATCCTCTTGTCATCGGAGCCCAGGGCCATTCTACTACTTTTGTGATCATTAGTGGGCGGGGGTTATGCAATAGCTATTTGCATTTGGACCATCTTAGATTAATGGATTTCCCCTGATATCTCAGGCAGCGGGAGGTAGAAGGAGCAGGGGGGGAGTTAATGTTATGCTAGAGGCAAAGCGGGAAAACAGGGAGAGAGAGAAATCTGTAGATTAATGTACTCATGACCAATATATGGCCATGAGAGGCAACCCTGTGTGGCAAGGTTTATCCCAGACGAAGGTTATGATTGTGCGGATGTAACACGGGTAATAATTGTTGCTGAAATAAACACGGCAGCAATCATTGGTTAATACTTTAATGACGACACGATGGCTCACAGATCAAAACCTCCCCATCTGAGATTGCTGCTTCAGCTAATTTGACCCATACAAGCACAGAGGGACTTTACACTCCAGCACGTTGATCGGAAATATTTCTATCATAAAGCAGATTTTTTTTCACGCCGTAGTGTACTCTGCAATTGTGAAGCTTATGTTCTTGTGCAATTATTTACTGGGTGCAGCCCCCAGGGCTTCTTAAGTGAATGGTTGTTATAGTTATACTTACATTTTGTATAGCCGACAGTTGACATAAGGTATCATCCCTGCACATATAGCTTTTGTTCATTTGTCAAGCCTCTCTTTCTTCTGTCCCTCCGTTTCTCAACACCTCCCAGTATCATCAGCCACAGACTCTAACCACCCGCAGCGAATGTGAATTAACAGACGGCATGCTGCTCGCAGCACCTTGCTTGCCACTGAAACAGATTCATCACAAAGACCTAGATACTGCCTTCTCTCACTAATACACACACATTTTCACCCTAGAATAGCGCCTCACATATCATGCATCCATAGTTAACACTCTTCACACTTACACAGTGTACGTGGCGATCAGGAGAACAATAACAACGGCAACAGAGACTTCCTTTCAGCTTTTTTGTAGGACGCTGCAATGCTTTTTAGGCTTCCATGTCTGTGAGTTAACTACAATATTTCCTTCTATTTTCTGATCTGTACTTAAAATACATTCCTGTTCACATCTCCTCAATTGCAACAATTATATATGAGTTGGACATGCTAGAAAATCAATGAACATCGGAAGTTGAAAGGAAGTGTGAGGCAGGTTTGCCCACAAGTCAGAGGTGCATTATGGGATATTGACTAGTCCCCGGTGCTGCAATAGGCGGACTGAGAAAAACATCTACACAAATATTATTGACAAAAGGAGGTACAACCCTTCCCCTTAGTAAAGTGGACAGATAGTTCATTATCCTCAGTGAGGAAATTCATTTTCACAGTGGATACATGAAAACTGAACCCACTCAGATGGAAGGAGTTTGTGTTTTCATAAATAAGAACATTGTTTTTAACAGGCGTACCATAATGGGTCCTCATGGGACTTGATAAACAGCCTTTTGATCCACCATAAAGACTTTTCTGATTGGTAAAGGTGAACATGTGGCGCCAGTTCCGCCTGAATTTAAAGTGCTCCTATTATGCTCATTTCCAGGTTCCTAGTTGTATTTAGAGGTTGTACCAGAATAGATTTACATGGTTTAATTTTCAAAAACAAAAACATATATTTGTTGTACTGCTCATTGCTTCAGCTCCTCTTTTCCGCTTCAGCTACAGAGTGAGACATCTCACTTCTATCCTATCTTTGTTGGGAGTTGCAGATGCACAGTACTGGGTAAGGACTACTAGCCAGTCAGAAGCAGAGTATGAGGTCCTGACAGTACCTAGGTAAGGACTACTAGCCAGTCAGAAGCAGAGTATGAGGCCCTGACAGTACCTAAGTAAGGACTACTAGCCAGTCAGAAGCAGAGTATGAGGGCGTGCCCTGACAGTACCTAGGTAAGGACTACTAGCCAGTCAGAAGCAGAGTAGAAGGGCCCTGACAGTACCTAGGTAAGGACTACTAGCCAGTCAGAAGCAGAGTATGAGGCCCTGACAGTACCTAGGTAAGGACTACTAGCCAGTCAGAAGCAGAGTATGAGGGCCCTGACAGTACCTAGGTAAGGACTACTAGCCAGTCAGAAGCAGAGTATGAGGGTCCTGACAGTACCTAGGTAAGGACTACTAGCCAGTCAGAAGCAGAGTATGAGGGTGTGCCATGCTAGCAGCTAGGCGAGTATAATAACATGTTATAAAGTGACGGGGGTTTGTCTCTGAAGTAAAGGCTGGACTACAACAGAGCTGTTTGGATCTGTGTTTTCTTTTGCAGGTGGTAAGTCTCTTTGGGGGGGGGGGGACTTTGGTCTTTTTCACTTTGTAAACCTATAACATCGTGCACAAAAAAGATCTAACATAATAAAGGAAAGGGAAAAAGCATAATATGATTACTTTCAGAAACAGCAGCAATCTTCCAGCACGGAGCAGGTATAGTTCTGTTTCCATATCGCAGTGTGATGCAAAACATTTCACTGAGATTTTCTGAAATTCAAATTATCAGATTAATGCTGTTTTCTGCTGGCTGCGAATGCCACCTTGAAGAGTGTGTGCTGATCAGATTTCCTTATGTGACAATGTGCTATTGCTCACCAGCCACCTCTTTACATGTAATGTAGAATCCGAATTGTGATTGCGTCACCTACAGAAAATCAATAGTCAGCCTGTTAAGGTGCCACACTGGGGGGGGGGGGTCATGCACTTGCCCATGGAGACTGCTGCAGGGCTTCTGCTGAACACACCCTCCAACTACAGTTGACATTATATGTTGGTGGGAAGCCAGTGTGGGACTGTGCTCTTGTTAGCATCTCCGACTGGCTAATGGGTCACCTGTGTGGTGGGGGTGGGGTGTGGAGGGGAGGGGATGTATTAAAAGGAGCACTATATCAATGAGCATGTGGTTTGTCTACTCCGTCCCCACAGCAGTGGGAGCAGGATTGTAGAAAAGGTCCATTGCATATCGGAAAAAAAAGGGTATCACATTGTTTTTTGAAAAGTTCATTGCAGTAACTTGGGTACACAGTTGTACCTTTGAAAGTACAAAAAATGACTTACAAGAAAAGTAGAGTTGTAACTGTGTAGGGGAGTGCTCCAGGGAAAAGCTTTTGTGCTCTTTTTTTTTTTTTTGGAGAGCAAGGAAAAGTCAAAGCAATATATGAGGGAAAACCGAGGTGTGGATCAATGTTGGCCAAAGTGTAGGCCAAACCTTAGAGATAACATATGGTCCATAGCAGTACATACCTTTATAAATGAAAGGGTTTTCTTGGGAAATAATAACTCAAATATAAAAGATCAACATAATGGCATCTCTTGATGACAATTTCTTTATTCTCACCTGTCTTAAGATATTAATTATTGTGAATAAAATTGCAGACAGAATGGAGAACATGACACAAAGGGCAGCCAAGTCAAGCATTAACAAACAGCTTCATTGTCTGATTTTTTTCACTCTCAATGCTGCTATAAATCAGGAAAAAATCATTTGAGGCCTGTGTAGTTTAACTGTCCAGCCGACAGCCCTCAAAGTGAAGTGTTCGCCAGTGGAGCGTGTTAGGAACATGGGGATACAGCTACACTTCTGTTTTACACCACTAGTGTTATCTCTGTGTATTTAATTGGGTTATTGATGTCCCATAAATTAGCTTGGAAATCTCTGAGGTATATCCCCACACAGCGAACACCATTCCCAGCAATCCACACCAACATAAAGACAATAGCAACAAGTCTTCGTAAATATTGAATTTTCTTTTCAAATTACATTAAGTGCTCATGTAAAGTCATGAAATGTTATTATCTAAAATGATGGAGTTTTGTACAACGATTCTTCATATAAAACATGAATAAACTGAGACAGTGGTGATCTGTCACTGATTTAACTACTATTGCCCTTTATGTAATACAATCCATGACTTCCCCATTAACGGTAATCCTTCGTCAACAAAACGTATTTCATTAACTTTACGAACCTTCGCTAAATTTTGGTGATTCTTATAATTTGCGAGCTGTGAATTTTCCACCGTGAATGACAGCCGTGTAAAAACATATTGGGCGGTTGTTGGCAATTAATTTACTTTTAAGTAGGAGCTAAAACTAAAGATTCAGCCTAACAATCATGATGATTAATTTAGTATTACAGGGCTCCAATGAAACAGTATACATAAATGTCAACTGTGAATATTTACAAATGTACAAATACATTAAAGCAACAAGTAATTGCTTAGCAAACGATCAAAACAAATGACTTTTGGCACGTTCTGTATGTGCGACTGGATGGGAGGTGGATGAAACACAGGCTATGGGGGAGTTCACTGTTTTGTGCAATAATGAAGTATATATATTTAGAAAGGCTAACATTCTGCTAGCATTCTGCACTCCCCTTCTGGAAATAGAGGCTATTCAGGCTTGTTAGGCTTCTAAGAGCTGCCTAGAAGCCTGTCATTTCACATTAAAGTAGCATAGCATTGCTGCTTTCATAGATTTAGTTCTCAGCGGACAGCAAATGATATATTTATGTATAGATTTGAGATGGGAGGCAGACAAGGTTGGTCTACCCATCCCACTTCAGCCTCTATGTGATGTGTGTGCGCATATGCATACATGTGAGTTCTTGTTTGTACCTCACTGGTACAATGCATTTCCATTATAAGGCATATGCCACCTTGTATTATGGTGAGCCGTGCTGTTAGCTGTTACTGTGACTGTCACATCTATAGAGGGGAAAGGAAGGGGATATTTCCTGTTTAGATGTCACCAATTTCCTCTTCATGCATGCCACACATACACATAACACACCCCCTGCCACACACACAATTGATAGATTTATTATAGCGTGTCAGGAAAGTGCAGGTTTCACATTTCAGCAAAATGGACCCATTTGGCAAGCGAACAACTGCAAACCCCCCCCCCCCCCTTCCACCTACTCCCTCCGCCCCCATCCAGCCAGGGTGCCAGCCCACTCAGCCGAATCCGGAATGGCACCGAATACATGTTTCTGTCACAAGCTTCGTGTCAGCTTTTTTTTACATGAGGAGGAGAAATGGGGAAATAACGGGTCATTCTGACAGTCCGAATCACTCTGTGTGGATCTTAAATGTTTTACGGCCTTAATGGGCCTCCAGAAATAGATGCGGTGCTAATGTCCTCTGACTCTAGGAAAAGACGGAAGAATGTGTCTGTGCTAAGTGTGTGTATTTGTGTGCCTTTCTGGGAAATTTGTGTGAGCGCGTGCGCATGGCCGTTTGTGTCTGCGGCTGCCCGTGTGTGCGATTCAAATGGGCTTAAGTGAGGGATTCACGCATGCAAATGAAGCCACTTAAATCTGGGTCCTTTTCCCCCTCTATCTCAAAGGACACCCTATTCTCTATTTAGAGCACCACTTTGACATCAGCCCTACGGGGCTCTGGTCTTAAGTGGTGCACTGTAGACCATAAGGAATCATCCAGATTTGACTTATGTAATCTCTTATCCTCAGACATATCCACAACAAATCTTCAACAAGCTCCTCGCCTGATGCAGACAATCAACATAACCCATCGCCCACCTTGAGCATTAAGCATTACCTTTTGAAGAAGTGTTCAATACCGTGGGATTCCTGGCATTCGTTACTTCCAGACAGCATTTGCTGCCTTGGAACAGTTAACCATCTCCCAGCATGGTTCCTCTTCTCCAGACAGACTCTGACTTAGAATATTGATCTCACCGCTAGCTGTATCCTTACCCCTCAGACAATCCATACTAAATGTATTAGCTGTGGAGAGAGCTACAATGTCCTCTGCAGCTAATCATATTTAGCCACAGAGAGAGGTTTCTTTAAAGAAGCAGCCTATTTTCAGGGCCAGAGTGAATTGTTCAGACCAGAGGATGGTGCTGCAGTGTGCAACATCAAAAGGTGGGCTTCAGAGACCTTCATAATAGAAGACCATTTAGGTTCATCTCGAAACATTAGGGCTTAAAGTGCATGTGCAGGCTGGCTCATATGCTCAGGAGTAATTTTGATACATCGAGTAGGATTTTTTTGGACAATTTCTCCTCTCTCTCTCTCTCTCTCTCTCTCTCTCTCTCCCACCAATCTCACACACACAAATATGCACAGGCGGGAGAGCAGCACTGATTGTTGAGTGGGGCAATCAAAGGCTTTGATGCTAATCAGAGCTCTCTGTCCTGCCACTTCGGAACGATGGTGGAAATATACAATAGAGAAAAGGTTTTGCAGCAGATGCCCGATGCCTGGCCGATGTGATTGCTCTCTACCTCATTCACAGAGGAGAGAAATCAGCCTGCAGCCATGGGATACGGCTGTATACTGGCTTGTGTGAGCTCCTAATGCAGTGCCACATGTAATGAGCTTTGGATTTGGGCCCCCATCATGCATAGAGTTTTCCGCCTAATCTGCTAAATACTTTGTGAACCATTCATTACATTTGTTTGGGTTGATTTCCACGCTGCTACTTCTGCAGAAATGACAGTAGTACTTTGTTTGGCGGGATCTCCTGCACACAGCTCTGATAACACCTGTGCCGCTTGATGCAGCGAGCAAATTCCTTGGCACTCATCTCCTTTCTTGGTAGGGGGGCTGCCAGTGATGGGAGTTTTTCTAACCGTTGATTTCTCTGAATGTGCTCTGAGCGCTTCTGTGTGCGTCTCCGCCTGTCTTAGCTCTTGCCTTTTTTCACATATGTGTTTTTTATTTTGGGTGATCGTGTGTGTGTGTGAGAGACAGAGAGAGAGATAGAGAGAGTGAGGTGAGAGTTTTTGACAATCCGTCTCCTTTGTGTTTCTTGCATTGTGTGCATGTGCTCGTGTGAGTGTGTGTGTGTGTGTGTGTGTGTATGTTACCTCTGCTTGTTGGTTGACAGGCCGTTGTTTGGCCTTCTGACAGACAGTTCCATTAAATCATGCTGCAGTGGTTACCCACAGTGACAGGACGCCATTGCTTCCCTGGGATTCCTTCATCAGCGTCTCTCATGCCCTTAACGAGGAAGTAAACATTCAAAATTGTCCGTTGGAGATGAAGTGAAGAGGCTGTCTCAACGCTGCTAGCAACATGTGACGTCCACACGTCTTAGTTTCCTTACCCATAATTCAGTGAGCGCGCACACTAAGAACCATCTTCGTTCCGTAAATAGAAGCCCGTGCCTTGGCGTCGGTTTATGGGAATACACAACATTAATGTTAATGTTGTATGCTGCCAACAAAAAGAGAAGGAACAAAATGTGTGCGCTACGCATAATCATACGTTTGTAAACACATACAGTAAGCTTAATTGTGGTTAAAATGGTTAGACACTGCCATTTCTCAAAGTATGGCAAGATATACACTTACCACTCATACATGTGCGGTCATATTTTATGCATTGGACACTTAGCATTGCGCTTTTGAAATAACTGCCTGTTTCATAGAACCACAGCAACACTGACAGTTTTCCAGAAACCTCTTTGTGGCTTTTTGATGGTCGCAAATAGTTCCGCAGACAATTATTTTCAAGCAGAGAGCTATTGTTGCAGAAAGGCAGTGCAATAATAAATGCAGCTCCTTTGATGACGCCTCTAATAAACGAGCATTGCATTTGAAGATGCCGCGTGTTGTTGCAAATCTTCCTGCGGATTCAGTCTGCCTGGGAGCCGCCTGGTGAGAAAACACTGAGTGGATTTTGAAGAGGTGTTGAGTGCAGGGAATGATGGCCCTGCTTGTTCCTTTTAAGGTTATTTTAAGCTGCAGACCTGCAGGGTGTGTGCGGTGTGTGAGTGTGCGGTGTGCTTGTCAGGGTTGTGTTTTAATTAGAGAGACAGGAGTGTGTCCTTGGGCTGCCGCAGAGGGTCAGGACAACCTGGTAGTCTGGGAGAGCAGTGGCTGATGGGACAAGTCTGGCAGGCCTGCTAAACACCCATTACCCAGACGTGTAGATGCACTCTGGAGCACACACTCACACCCGCACACACCCAGCCACACACAAACGCACGTACGCGTCGTGGTCTTGGCGCCCATCCTGCTGGCCGGTGATACCATGGTAACTGAGCAGCCTGCATCTCCATGTGTTCCATGGCCTTCCCTCGTTGCTGCGAGCACAGTTACCACTGGCACTACTCTTGGGAGATGGAGAGAGGGAAGGTGGAGGTGGGTAGAATGAGAAAGGCAGCAGGAGGTGTAGGGGAAGGAGTAGGAAGAGGTTGAGAGGGAGGTGTGGGGAATTGAAAGAAGGAAAGGTTGAGAGGGTTAGAGGGAGGATGCATCTGACATTTATGTTCCTGGCTGACAGAAAATGCCACTTCAGGCTGGCAGCTCTTTTTTCTCCTTTGTTGCTCTCTCCAGTCTCCCTCTGACCCGCGGCCCGCCTCCTACACCTACTTCCATGCATCTCGCCGCCTTCCCTTGGTCCCCTCTCCTCTGATATCCCTGCATCAACCTCTTCCCATTTTCATATGACTACCATATGACCTCTGACTTTCATCCAGCCATGTCTTCATCTCCCTGTCGTCATTTCCATATCACAGGCCCTCACCCGCCTCACGACCATCTTTCGTCAGCTTTTACTCTTTGATTCTTCGCTTCTGAATCCTCTTTACCTTCCCCCTCACTTTCCTTCCGTACCTGTATGCAACTCCTTCTTTTTTCTTTTCTCTCCACAGCTAATCCCCCCCCCCCCCCCCCCCCCCCCCC
>NC_045742.1:1541935-1543327 GCF_008692095.1 Etheostoma spectabile
CGCACACCTCTGGTGTGCCTAGCCTGGGTCCCAGCCGATGATGGGACTCATAAAGCCTTCCCAGATGAGGCGATAGCTAATGGCTGTTGAATAATGCATGGCGGGCAGGATTTAGAGAGCCCAGTCTATTAGCCTGACCAAATACTCTGGGCTTTTATTAAAGACCAACACTTACAATTACAAACTACATTAAGGCCGGGGTCCTGTCTCAGCTCCCCTTCTCTCGCCATTCGTCGCTGTCTCCGCGGTCATGGCTAAGGCGGAATATTATCTTTTGCTTTTTTAAGATTTTATAGTCTGGGGAAACTGACCCTCTTAGAAGAGGTCACTGACAGTCTTTTCTGGTTGTTGTGTCTTTTTTATGTTGTTGTGTCAGAGGTTAGTGGCCCTTTTAGTCACAGTTGTAGACAGAAAAAGAGATTGGTGAGGTGGCGGGCAGTGGTGTCACGGTTTCACTGTTGGTGGTTAGAATAAAAATAGAGGGTTTTTGTGCATATAGGTAGGCTTTTTCTGTCTCTCCCTGCTGTGAATTGTTGGTTTTTGTGGGTGTTTATGAGATTGTGTATGCATTATGTTGCCACCTGTATTGTGCCCTCTGCTCCACTGCTGCAGAATTTTCATCATCTTCTTGATGGATTTTAATTTTGTCTGTGCTTAATTTTTCTGCTGCAGATGATGCTCCCTCGCACATCATTCCACATGATTATACACAAATGTTAATGGATGCTAATAGCTATAAGTGCCTTAAAGTGTGTGTCCTGCAAGTGGCTTCTGAATAGTCAGTGTGGTTAGCTAATGGCTATCTAAACATCCCTCTACCTGGCCATGTTTAAGTGCACACTTAGCGCTCTCTCTCAGTAATAGCGTATTGACCTGTCTCCTAATTTTGAGATTGCTATGCAAGGTTTCATCTTGCATTTGATTATTACACTGTAACACGTCTGCATATTCTTGACAAGTTTGCAGAGTTAGGTATTTGTGTGCCAAACAGTCCGTTGAGGTATTTTAAGAATTAGCCCATAGTCACCGGATCAGTGGTCAGCACCGAGCTGTCCTGTCAGCCCAAGGGTCCAGTTGTTATATGCTGACAGATCTTTAATCATGTAAGTCAGGAAAGCAGGGGATATCCAGGCCATGTCAGATAGAGAGGAGACACCATGAGGGATGATAGAGTGCTGCCAGTCAGATCAACACACACAAAGTGTCAACCCTAAACCTTTGATCCACCTCCATATCCTCAGCCTCAGTCCCCCATCTGAGTGTCTGGAGAGCTAAGTGATTACAAGTCTGATCCACCAATGAAAGCTGCAACTTAATTTGTAGGGAAAAATAAAAACCTCATGAGCTACTACATCCTGTTTGTGTGTGTGTGTGTGCGTGTGTGTGTGTGTG
>NC_045742.1:1543337-1564911 GCF_008692095.1 Etheostoma spectabile
TGTGTGTGTGTGTGTGTGTGTGTGTGTGTCTCTCGATGTTTATTCAGTGTGATCTCCTGGCTGACCCTGCGGCCAGCCAGTGTTCCTAAATAGACTCTATGTATAGGCTAGTATTCTGTAAATGTCACTGACTTTTAAACCACTCTGACCTCCATGTAAATTGAATCACGCACACATGAAATCTACACATTCATCTAAATTAAAATGTGGTCCAAACAGTTGCGTATCAATATCATCTGCTTTTCCTAAGTGTAACCGATCTGGAACCGGAGCTAAACAACAACCAGTCGACGGCATTTAAGTGAAGAATCCATCCTCTTTGGGACTAGTTAAAGAGTTACACAGTGTGTCATTTCCCATGGTTACTGTGTTAGTGGGGCAGTAGACATACATTTAAATTCTATATTTGAAATAAAAATGAGGAAATATTGATTCGTCGGATACGTTATCAAATCCTGAATCTGAGCCAAATCAATAACAAATTTACAGCTGAATCAAATAGTATTGATTTAGCTATGCATCACAGTGTTTCACATTCATCTGTATCATTTATTGTATCGGGTACAAAACAAACTGTCTGCAGGGGAGGGATACTCACCCCGACCTTAAATAGGAAATTGAAAAAAAACAAGTGTGTTTTCTGCCTCAGTTGAATGTAGTACAAGAGGGTCACCGATGTCTTATTTTCCTCTTCACCTGTCAAAGAAGCTACTCGAGTTCAATGAGGGAACAGAGGTCAGTGGCAGCATGGATGAATGGAAATCATGCCAATAAAGGAAAGAATGAAGAAGTGGGTGGTGGGCGGAGTTTTTGTTGAAAGAGAGAGAGGTGATTGGGAACATACTGTAGCTTTCAAGCATATATTCTGTTTGCATCTTTATACTGATATGATAGGGACATTAACAAACGGCTGCGCTTTGGCTGTGTGTGTGTGTGTGTGTGTGTGTGTGTGTGTGGTGGTGTGTGTGTGTGTGTGTGTGTGTGTGTTGAGACAGCAGAGGTCTTATCTTCGTTAACGGTATCCCTCTGTCTCTCTGGAGGCACGCAGGGGAGCAGAGGGCAACTGCAGTCTGATGTGGGGCATCTGTTCCCACATTTGTTAAGCTTCTCCTGGTGTGTGTGTGTGTGTGCGCGTGGTTTTTTAAGAGAGAAAGAAAGAGAGAGACAGACGGAGAGCGCTCGAAAGAGCGCGTAAGCCCGCGTGTGCGCACGTTGTGATCGGTGTGATAGGTGCGATCGGTGGAGTGGAACAGCAAGGTGTTGCTGCAATAGAGGGCAAGTGCCGACTTGTCATTGGTCTGTGTTAATGCTGACCCGGGGCGGAGGCTGCACTCACCTCATTGACCGCAAGATGGCCGCCAGTCGAGTCTGCAGGTGGTGCTGAAGACACATCGCTTTCCTCTTATTCTCTCCCTCTCTCTCCGCGCTCTCTTTGTACCTCTATCTCCCTCCACCATCTATTATACGCTCCTGTCAGAATACCAAGCAGCCCCTCATTCTTTCTGCTACTTCCCATGTCTTCCTATTTTCACACAGTCCTGTCCTCTTTGCACAGTGCATATATATATATATATATATAATTCTAAATGCGTCCCTTTCCATACTGTAATCTCAATGGGGACATTACATGCATAATCTACTTTATAATAAGGCTCTAGTTGGCCCCGGATGCCTGGTTAAGATAAGAAGGAAGATGTGTTAATTAGGCTCATTTACAGCAGCAGCTAGTAAAGAGCAGAACCCCTTCACAGATGACCTGCTTCTCCTTGAGAAGAGCCACCGAGTTACTGATCAAAGTTTCACATGGCAAACCACCAGGGATCTGGAGGTGTGGTGAAGCAGTGCCAATAGTGGACTTCTTTAAGTTGGGAGCAGCACTGGGAGATGTAATGGGAATAGGAATTATTGACTGGAGCAGCATGCTATGGAAGTACTGTCTCTGGTGTGCCATCATCGAGACGGAAAGCTTATAGTGGTCTGATTTATGACTGTTGTGGAGAATTGAGTGCTTCATAAAGATTTGCCGTTGGCTGAGATGGAGTAATCAGTGAAGTGATCTGACTTTGGTGGATTACAGTTCCAACGAGTTGTAAAGTCAGTGACAATGCCTTGACTTTGTCTGTCGGACAATGCGTGGAAGGAGTTAGAGTCTAACTCTGGCCCTCTGTCAAGGTCATATGGATTAAAAATGATTGGGTTTCCAATACTCTACTGGGGAGTTCTTCATGATGAATCATCACTCCATTCCAAATCGACACCAATTAAGAAGGGTTTGTTTATTCCGCTGTGGGACATGCTGTGGATGTTCGCTAGGAAACAAGCATTTTCAATCCCCTTTCTCTCTTCCCAGCAACACTGTGGTATTTGCAGGGATTAGTATAATGTGAGTGTGTGTGTGTGTTATGGGGTTGTGTATTTGTATCTGTGCGTGCTTCCTCATGCACCGTTGGGTTCGTATTTGTCCCAAGCCTAGATTCACATTTTATTTGCACACACTGGTGTTTGCGTGTGGACATGTTGGCACGTGCGTGTCCACAGTCATGTCATTGAGGGTGTACTGTGGGGCCCTGCTCTGTTTGTGTCAGTAGCTCCATGTCTGTAAGGCATGCTATATGAAAAGTGAGGTTGAGGAGCCCAGTGGCGGAGACAGTGAATTCATTTGCATTCATTCCACTGCCTGTCTCCCCTCAGAACCCATTCTAATTACCAGCAGCTCAGGTCTGCTACAACACTGCAAATACTCTCTCTCTCTCTCTCTCTCTCTCTCTCTCTCTCTCTCTCTCTCTCTCTCAGTAAAAAAGGGGCTGCTGGTGGTGCATTCCTGTAGCTTTGATACTACTCTCTCTTTAGCCTGCCAGGATTCTCTTCGTGTTGCTTTGTTTGCTGTCAAG
Source organism: Etheostoma spectabile (assembly GCF_008692095.1). Taxonomy (NCBI): domain Eukaryota; kingdom Metazoa; phylum Chordata; class Actinopteri; order Perciformes; family Percidae; genus Etheostoma; species Etheostoma spectabile. The sequence continues at coordinate 1,546,229 of NC_045742.1, forward strand.
TCCAGGCACTTTCTCCTGTTTTAGAGTCGGGGGAGTCAGAGGAAATATAATGTATGCATGTGTGTGCAAGCAAAACTCAGCCATACTTTGTGTGTGCTTGTTGTGATTGTTAGGGGGTTGAGGGAGAGGCAGTGTGTGTTCATATATAGGAGAGATAGAGACATAGAGAAAGCGGGAAAGTAAGAGAGAAAGAGAGAAAGAGTGAGGAGGAAGGCGGGAAAGAATCATGAGGCTTGTAAAAGACAAATGTGTGCACTAATCACTGTAATGGCCATTGTGGCGTTTCACTTCCGAGTCCCAAACACCGTGTCGCGCCCTCTTCCTGGTAATGCAAATTTCTTCCAAGGCTATTAACTCACATGACATCACGCCACTACTGAGCATGCTCCAAAGACTCTGTCAGATTCTCATGTGCATACTTAAGCATGCATGCATGCACACGTGGACGTATGACATGCACCAACACACACACACACACACCAGACACACAAACACCTGCACAGTTCCACGGCAGGTGGCATTGACCGGCCACCCTGCAGCAGTGACAAGGTCAGGAAGGATCAGAACACGGCTTTGTTCTCAGGAGAGACGAGCTGAGCTCAGCTAGCTGCTATTTAACTACAGGCTACATCCACAGCAAGCCTGCACTGGCCGCCACTGAAAAGCAGCCAAAAGTTATTAAAGAGCCCCTATTATTTTTTGGATTCATTTATGTCTTTTTGTGTGTTGTATAGTTTTGGTTCAGTATAGATATCTAAAATAAAAAATAAAAACATTTTTGCATTTTTTCAACTGTCTAAACACCCTAACACAGCCCGCCCAGCGGCTTGTTCAACTTTGCTTGACCAATCACAACAGAGTGGGCCAGCTGACCAATCAGAGCAGACTGGGCTTTTTCAGGAAGGCAAGCCAAGACCTCAGACGGAGAATCCCAGGCAAAGAATCTGCAGCAATGAGCAATATGAGAAACATAATAGAGTTGTTTTTTTACATCAAAACATGTAAATCTATTCTAGTAGACCCCAAGAGTGCAAATATAACACATAAAAGGAGTATATTAGGGGCTCTTTAAGATCTAAAAAAGTTTGGTTGGTTAGTGTAGTGGCTGATTAATTACAAGTTTAACAGATCATTTAAATAGCGCAGGACCGAAGGAGGGTACTTTTCTGAAAATGTAATGTTGAGCACGGGGCCCCTGCAGTGAAGTGTTTGAGTGATGGTAAGCTTCTTTCTGTAGAGCTGAGCAGCTAGACTCAGGAGGCTTCACGCCCTCTCCAGGGAAATGCTACTTTCTGAATCACCTGCAGCCTAAACATGATTGTGGAGTTGCTCCGAAGTTGTTTTTGAACATCGGGGTACAAACAAGCAATTACATAAATATGCACATACATATACACCTTCACATAGAGGCACACACATGCACACACATGCACGCAGGTGCACGCACATTGAGTGAGTCCTCCGGTGTGAAAAAGCGGGATGATGCATGGCTGCTAATTATCAGGCTCTGTATGAAAATCGACTGAGTTCAGTGTGAGAGGGAAAAGTGCTCAGAGCACTTGGTTACTTCATTTGTATTTTCTTGCTTTAATTGGACAACATGATTGTGTCACTTTGTAAAATGGAGATCCCACCGTTTATCCCCGTGTCTGCAGAGATAAATCAATGGCTGTTTTTATTCTAATTACTGTCTCATAGCCCACTGTCATCAACGTAATTATCAGAGTTCTTGGCGCCATCACTGAGATTTTCATTATCATAGCAACCACTGTTATTACCGATGCTATCGTCATTATCTTTGTTATTTTCATCACCACCGGCATTTTTATCAGTACCGTTTTTTTCATGTCATCGTAGGGGCCATCATCAGCAATATTAGTCCCCGTTATCATACAGTTCACTATTGTTATTATCGATATTACCATACTTTACACTAATTTCATCAGCAGCCGGCGTAATGTTGGAACTTATTACGTCTGATGAAGATAATGTGTTATCTCTTGGCCAGAAACTCTGCTAAGACAAAGACAAATTATTACAGAAAGTCAGATGGTCAGCTAGGGCAGGATCTCATCTCATCACATCACAAAAGAAGAATCAAAAGTAGTGAGTTCTAATTTCAGTGGATTGACCTTTTTATGGGGTTAATTATTTATTTCGTCGAAACACAGGAATAAACTTTGTGGCAATTTGATGCAAGTCAATTAAGAAGCGAGATAGATAAAAAGCTATCCTGGGGGAAATTATTAAGCTTTTATTTTTAGAGTGGGGTGGAGTGTGGTTTTCGCTGGGCTTGGTCCAACAATAGTGTTAAATGTTCGCTAAAACGGTGTCTTCTGTTAGACAGGCAGGTTTGATATTGTTGAGGTCAGGCTGTATGGATTTTATAAGGCTTTCCTGTATTAAGAAATTAACTCTGCACTAGAGCGCTGGGCACAATAATAAAGAGAGGGGAATGGAGCAAACACACAGAGTGAAGAAGAAGAGGTATCTGGTTAAATATTAGGCTTTCCTATTATTGTGGCTCGTGTTTTTATGGTCTACTACACACTAATACACACCAAACTCAATGGTCTCTTCTTATTAAGGAAGCCATATATTCTGTTGTTGCAGCTTCCACACTTTAGGGATGCTACAAAAACTATTGGGGTAAGCAGGGGGCCTGAATTTTATATTTTACTTCAAAAAAAACAGAGGCTTTTTGGAGCGCTGTTTTTTTCCATCTTCATTTTGACATAAATTGCCTAAATATCTTGAGAAAAAAAAAATACAATTTAAGGCAAAAATAGCAAAATGGTGAAAATACAGACACTCTTGCTGCTAAAAAAACATTTAATATCCCCACCAAATTAGATACAGATTTTGATCCCATGTGGCTAAAGAACCAGTAGCACACGCAATCTGTCCTCCGTCGTGTAACTTTTAAAAAAATAAAATAAACATATACATGTTAAGAAGATGAAATAACATATAAATCCTGGAGGAGAATAACTTAGACTCTATCCAAAAAATGTCAGAATCCCAGCAAAAAATAGTACGGTACACAACGTTCCCCCTTTCCTCACCTTCCCCTCTGATCCTTTTCACGCAGTCTCTTATTGTCCATGAATACTAACATTTAATTTCCTCACTGTAGCTTCTTCAATTTTCTCTGCCTAATTAGAAAAACTCTGTGTTCAGGTATAGCAGTGAGCATCTGGCACGCACATCCAGATTGAAAGTAGAACATTTTAATGACGAGCGTGATGAGCGTTCATAAACACAAATAATTTTTCATCCAGATTTATACCTGCTTGTTAATATACCTTCTTAAGAACTGCACTGCTAACGTATTACACACATTACTGTGTGTGTGTGTGTGTGTGTGTGTGTGTGTGTGTGTGTGTGTGTGTGTGTGTGTGTGTGTGTGTGTGTGTGTGTGTGTGTGTGTGTGTGTGTGTGTGTGTGTGTGTGTGTCATTTTTTCCTATTCTATCCTCTCATTGCATTAGTATGACTTGGCTTTAAACACCTAAATTGTCATAAATACTTAATGTCTGTGCTACTTTAGGTCCATCTCACCAACAGTAATGCATTTTTAATACCTGGCCCAAATACCGGTTACCTGTTACATTTACCCAGTAAATCCCTCCAGATTTCCCTTCAGCTGGCAATAAAACACCTTCACTCATATCTGGCTTATGTAACCAAAAGCTGATTCTAGGAAAATATCTCATAAGCGACTTTCCAAATAGGTCTTTTCTGGAGGGCTAAGTCCCAGAGGAACCCCAGGGCAGAGGATGTTCTACACTGTCACAACTGCCGTCCAGAGCTGTAATGGGCCCGTCCTCTGGCCTCCATCTACTCTCCACAGAGTTGATTTCTGAACTCCCGGCTAGCACGCCAAATATTGCGCGGCCCCTGCCCTACATGGCCAGGCCTATTTAGGTTACATCATGGTTACATTTAACACAACATAACAGCTTGCGTGTTGGATGTGAGGAAGAGGAAGAGAGGAAAGGAAGAGGGAGTGAGCAAGTGTTTCTCTGCCATTTGTGTGAGGAAAGAGGAATTGAGTCAGTTTGTTGACCTTTGGGACGGAGACCCAAAGCTGCCTTAGCTAAGCCTTCTAAAGCACCATCTGGCAGCCCAGGCCCCTGTGTCACCCAACTCACCAAGATTACGCTCTCCCCTGGCCCTCTATCCTTGTCCTCTCTCCTCCCCTCCTGTGCACTTTCCACTCTTTTCCCTCGCCAGCAAAAGTAGCAAAGGGAAGTTGTGGCGACCGTTTCCACAGAGCTGTTATAACTCAGGTTTTTCTAAAAAGTCTAAATTAATAATGAACTGGAAGGCATTTGAGACATAAGAGCCAGAAATAATTTGGATTTATTATTTTGGTTTCAATACAGTTGTGAGCCTTTTGGGTTGAAAAGGATTTCAACTGCCACTGTAGGAATATTTGGAATGCAAAGAGATATTTGTGAGTCCGACTCAAGTTAAGCTATTTCTAGAAATGCGTGCATCCACAGATTAATTACATCCATTAAACTTTAACTGAAAAATACAGTTGTAAACATGTTTTACTCCATTACAAACTGGGACATGGACTGTGAAAGACGTGGGCAGGGGACACAAGGCTTTTGAGCTGCATTATGGGAAAAGAAGGATCCAGCCTTTTCTGAGCGTCACCTGTTTAGACTGAAAGAAATATTTTTCCTCTGAGGCATAGCTACTTTTACGTGCATAAAGGCTCTGAGTACATCTTAAACAGTCCCAGCAGCATATAGAGCAAGCACTCACCTGTGTATTAAAGTTCCCTTATTATGCTCATTTTTAGGTTCATACTTGTATTTTGGGTTTCTACTTGCTTTAAAGTAAAAACACACTATTTTTGTCATACTGTCTGTCTTTACCTGTATTCACCCAGTCTGCTCTGATTGGCCAGTGTTTCCGGGTCTTCCGTATCTGCACTCTCTGCCTCATTGCAGCCGGGGAATGACTGTAACGGCCCCTTCTACCTAAATATAGTATAGTTCTGACATCACAACCGTACCAAAGTCACGACAGCTCGTTAGATTATGAAAACGAACTGTCTGCATTTCTCTGTAGATTGATCGTTTTGATATTTTCATAGTACTTATGTAGCACCTCAACCTGCTTTATAATCATAAAAGACATGGAAATCTGACTTTTTACAATATGGGACCTTTTAAAAAGAGTTAGCACACCTGAGGCTGACAGGTGCACACTGTGATGTGTCAGAGAATTCGTGAGCGTTGTAGAAATCGCAACTTTGATGCTTTGGCAGACGCGTTCACAGTGGCTTTACAATTTCTGAATAACACAGTCCAGGTCAAGTCTAAAGTCAACAAAGTAATGTTCAAGACAAGTCTCTGAAGTTGAATTAATGCCTCAAGCGCAAGTTTCCAACTTGAGTGCCCACCATTGGGAATGCACTGCGTGTTATTTTTAGGTTTGTTTTTAGAAAAAAAGATTAAAAAGTACATTTTTTGTAAGAAATGCTAAAAACATCTACCTGCAGTGTCTGTAAGCAAGGGATTTCTGGCTGGACTCAAAGGACTCCCAGTTACTGATGAAGCAGATAGACTGCTAAAAACTCAAGCACCACTTTAAAGCTCCTGGTGCATTACAATGACACACATTGCGGTAGTGCTCTAAAAATGTTCTGTCAGTTTTCCCTAAGCATGTAATTTTTAAATCTCAGAGGTGGTTCAGACAAAAATAAATTCCATTTTCCACATCCATTAGTTTAGACTAAACAGCACCTCCAGGTGATGACACAAATACATTTCCTGTCATTTAACCAGGTCCCATATGAAGTCGGCTTCAGCACCCTCTGATTAGCTAGAGCTGTTAAAATCATTTGATGCGGTGTGGAGGTGACAAGCAGGTTGTGGATCTCTGTATGCAACATGCAACAATGCAACATTATGTATTTCTCGGGAGACAATCGGCTATTATAACACATCCAAGAAAATTCCCAAACTACAAGTTTCATCTGTCGTTTTTCAACAGAAACATGTTAAACATACAAAAAAAAAAAATGTAAATGTACGTGTGAGTGTGAAATGTGCATCATCGCAGATGGCCCAGAGCAATAAGCAACAATGGAGGGACAACGTTCAGTCCGAACCCCCTGCATGGTTCTGTGAAATCATGAAATATAATATAAAATGTGATGTGAGTAATGGTTTGTCATCAGTATGGATGAGATAATTTCATTGTGTCAGCAGCAGGAGACAAATATTTTATTTCATGCTTTGGAGATGTGACAAAGACAATTCAGCCATGTTGGAAGATCAATAGCCAGCAATGTGTTTTTGGAAGATGAAGAATATTTGACAGTTCACAGAGTCCTTTTGGAAATATGTCAGATATGCAGATATATACACAGATACGAGCAGAGGAAACATCATAACTGCTACTTTAACATTGTTCAAAATGCCATTTCAACTGGACAGATGGCATCATGGAAATACTGTGGAAATGTTTATAGACCTACTTACAGAACTGTTCCTGTCCTGCCATAGCATTCCTACAACACTGCCACAATATACATCTTGTAAATGTGTATTTGCAACAACTGAGGACCATAAAACCTGATGTGGTATGTCAAGGAACATTGTCGAATATGTCACACGCATCGGCTTAAATGGCGGCGCAAAAGACGACGATAATGTAGTGTTAAGAGATCAAAGCAATATGATTTTTTAACATTGCCAAAAATGTCACTGCTTGTGCACAGATTTAATATTATGGAAATGGTTACAATAACACGTTCCATAACTGTTTCCCTGCAATATTTGGAAAAGATGTTACCTCAATTTTAGATATAATGGTAGCTAAAATGCAGATTCCAGTAACATGCAGGTGTTTATGCTGGCAATAGAACTAAAGCCAGATTATTCAATTCTTTACTTTTCACAATTTTCATCTGGTAAAAATCATAAAATGTGTCTGATGCAATACTTAAACTTGAATTAGGAAGACTGTGGTAATCTCCCAGGTGGGTTCCATTTCTAGATACTAAATTATTGCTGACATTTTGGCAGCAAATAGAGTTGTGGGCAAATACTGTCTGTCAACCTGATTCTGAACTCCTTCCTTCCTTACAACGAGGTCGGGGCTAATGTTACATTCATTGTCAATACAGCTGGACAGAGTTTGTCTTTGGGGACGAGGGATTTGCCCTGCTTGGAGAATCGTGATGCAACCACATGGCACGAGCTGTCCACCTAAATATTGATATTGTGGAGCCAAAAATGAAGGACAATATATGTGAAGATAACATCAACTCACATGCCAAAAACCATCTTTCTGAAGAGAATTGAGGAAGAGGAGATATTTGAGGTAGTAAATAAATTCAAAAATATCCTGATTGTGATGATATTGATATGACACTTATACCAAATATTATAGAGAATGTAGCAAAAACCATTCCAAAAGGGCGTATTTCCCAACAAAGTGAAAATAGCAAAGATCATATCCATCTATAGAAATGGAGACACGCACTCCTTTTCATTTTACAGAGCCATCTCTCTTCTTCCTATTGTATATTATTAGAAAAATGTGTTGTTCTAAAAATGGACCACTTCATTGAAACCCACACATTATTGAGTGATCACCAATATGGTTTCAGATCCAACCGCTCCACCGCAATGGCAGTGATGGAATTAGTAGAGGAGATATTTACAGCAATGGAAAATTCACAGTAGGAGTATTTATAGACCTAAAAAAGTATTTGACGCTATAGATCATGCAATATTAATGACAAAACTAGAAAAATATGGCATGGGGATGTAGCACAAAAATGGCTTAGTGACCATCTGGACAACAGTATGTACAAATAGGTAATGATAATCTGATGTGTGGGGTTCCACAAGGTTCAGTACTCGGTCTAAATCTTTTTTTTTATTGTGCATACATGATATCTGTAATGTGTTTAAATTGTTGAAATATGTGTTGTTTGCTGATGATACTAATTTATTTTGCTCTGGAGATGACCTGAGTGGAGAAAGAGCTGGAAGCCTTAAAAAGATGGTTTGAGATTAATAAGTTGTTTTTGAATTTTGACTTTACAAAACTAAGTTCATGATATTTGGAAATAAAAAAAGGAATCATGAAGTAAATATTATGATAGAAAGTGTGGAAACAGAAAGACAAATTCTTAGGAGTGATTGTAGGCAAGTGAAAACAAAAGTATCAATGTCCATTATGATATTACATAAAACAAAGGATGTGCTTCAGCTTCACTACATATAGTGTACAGTTCCTTAATATTGCCATACATTACATATTGTGTGGAAATATGGGGAAACATGTACAAAACTATCACTAACCCTATTTTTTGATTATAAAAGAGAGCAATAAGAATCATTAATAGAGCAGAATACATTGAGCCAACAAACAGATTATTTATAAACTCACACACACTTAAATTTAGAGACTTGGTGGAAGAATGCAAATAATGTATAAAGTCCAAAATAGCATGGTTGCAGGGGCAGTTTCAGATTAGAGAGAGCAAGTATGAACGGAGGGGAGTGTGCATGTGCACAGAGACAAAGATTAGAATAAAAAGAGTACATATGTGGAATCTTATAGATGAGGAATTCAAAAATGGGTTACACGCTACAGGGATTGAAAAAAATACAAAAAATGATTAACAAATATAAAAGCGAGGCATGTGGACATGAATGGGAATGTACTTAGTTTTGTTTATTTTTTCCTTCTGCACATATATGTGTGTTATTTGAATACAGAAATGAATGATAATACATATAAGTGCATATAAGATTATAATACATATAAGATTGATAATATCCTGAGGGACCTAAGAAAAAAATATCAATAAAATAGAATGTACAAAGGTTAAGTGTAATAAGTAAATGCTTCAAACTACACCTTTTGGATCAGTATTGATTAATAACAAGTTAAGATGACACTGCATGAACTAAGGTGACACTTTTTTTTACTATTTACGTTATGTAAGTGATGTGTAGTTATGGGGTTGATTGAAATAACTAAACTAAGCTGGTAACTAATGTCCCAGGATGCTTGATGTCATGAACACATTCACACACGGAAATAAACACAGGCCAGCTGCATGTGCAGCAGTATACTGTCCATGGACACACATTCACATGAAATAAACATACGCAGGCACATTTAAGTTGCTAAAACTTGAATTAGTCCGTGCTTGCTTTTAGAAGACGTTCCGAAAAGAGAGAGAAAGCAGCAGGGAGGAAGAGACGGGGCGAGGCAGAGTTATAGGGAAAGGGAATGATAAATGATGGATTGAGAGAGCTCCAGCTAGACCCTGAGGTTACCAATGTGAGGGAGTTACAGCTGGCTAGCTCATTCCGTCGAGCTACAGATCTCATAATAAACATCACATGGGTAGTTTGGGCTGGCGGCTGCAGATTAAGCCAGAGCTGTTAGCTCTTTAAAGACTGCTCAATGCTGCAGCCAGCCAGCAACCTATTTATAGGGTGACTGGAAGTGTATCGAAGCAGGTAGGAAGGGAAGGCACTGGACAGGCACAGTTTCCAAGCTGATTTATGTCCCTCAATCAGTGTAATAACAATAAACTGTCAACTAACACGCCACTTTTATTTGTAATTTATGGTGCTGCGCTCCTAATAAAGCTATGTTTATTTCTCCCCTGTCCCTCCCCCTGCCTCCTCCTCTGCTTCTCTCTGTCTGTCTGGCAGAGCTGCCCAGCAGCCCAGGTGGTCAGTTCACATTTCGCCCGCTGCCCCCGCCTCCCCCTCCGCCCCACGCCTGCACTTGTGCCCGCCCGGCGCCCTACACTCAAGTCAGCCTGCAGAGGAAGACGATGCCGACGCGGTGCCAGGCCAGTCAGGGCAGCCAGGGGGCAGACACAAGCTCGAGCACAGACCCGGCACAGCTTCACAACAGCTGGGTGCTCAACAGCAACATTCCCCTAGAGACCAGGTAAGAGAATGCAACAAATGGAAAAGTCCCTTAAAGGTTATTTTTCATGCTGTTTTTTATTTATTTATTTTTTAATAAAAGAAAAAGAGATGATTTAAATAATTTGGAACAAATTGAGGACTTTGCTCCAAAAGGCTTACAGTCCAAAACGGTAGATATGTCATTTTGCAATGAAACCCTTCAAATGAAAATATCTTCAAGGCAAACCGCCCTACTTCAACATAATGCCACTTGATTAAAGGCATTGCTTTAATCTCACAAATGAGGCTCATTAGATTAAAGGAAATTATGTCGTCAGGAGTGCGTGTTGGCACACTTTCAGAATTTTCTTTGAGAACTCAGAGTAGAATGATCAAGAATAATTGAATTTTTGGGCTAAAGGATTTGTTAGGACGGACATGTTTTGCAAGTGTAAAGAGCAGTAAGAGGAACACCAAGCACGCCTCTGGGGAATTATTACAGGACTTTGCACACCATCAAAGTCAGAACAAATCTCTCAGGTTTTTTGGATTCTTTTCATTTTCTAACCCCCTACTGTCCTCAGGACACCATTATCTGAGTTGATGCTACCTAAAATAAAAGTGAATTACTAGTAGAAATCCTCTTTCCAGGAACACATTAAGATTCCACTTCCAGTTGTGGTACCCAAGACTTTTTTTCCGAAATGCTTGGAGACAAGGCCGCTGGAATTCCATCCCACCAAGCAGAATAAAGCATGAACTTGCTGCATAAGTAATAATTGATCAGATAATTATTTAGGAGATCTTCATTTGTGAGGCTGCTTTCAAAAAGAAGCAGCAAGGTGCAAAGAATATGTTTGCATGTATAATGAAAGCTCGATTGGGCGGCTGAATTCTGGTATTATGAGTGAGGATGAGATTGGCAGGCTGCCACACCAGAAGAAGAGGGGTTTAATAAGTTATGCATTAGGCCATAATTAGATCTTACCTCATTTAAAGGAAGGGAAGAATAAAATTAGATTCAGTGACAATTTAAATTAATCATTGGCCAGACATGACTATCAATGTAAAAGACTTGTCAGAAGTGCATTGTAATTAAGCGCGTATCTGTGTGTGTGTGTGTGTGTGTGTGTGTGTGTGTGTGTATGTGTGTGTGTGTGTGTGTGTGTGTGTTTCCTTTAACTGAAATTCCTCCATAAATGAAATTCACGCTTTTTATATGTTTCAGATTGTTATATTTTCCAAACATAAAGAAGTCTCTCCCAAAGAGAGATGTGATTAGAAAACACAATTTTCGCGGTGGCTCAGTATATTGGATGGTGCCTTTTTTGTAGTAATACATTTTTGCATTTGGGACTTTATAGTCAAATAAGTTTAATTTGATACTGCGCTATTAGTTCTGAACCATAAAATGTAATCATATTCATAGTCAATAGAATAGTGTCCCTTCATAACATAATTCAGATATTATTGGCTCTTTTCTAGCTAGCTTTTGGCGGCAGGGAAGACAGAAAGAAATGACAGTCTTCACCACTTGACTGTTTTGGGTTGGATTTAATATTCAAGCACCCTCCTCTCGCTCCTCTGTCACAGTCTCAGATACACTTCTAATCTAATGATTTCATATTTTTGCTCTGCCCCTGATGCTTCTGCTGCTGCTATCAGCTCCATCTCAGGCGTGAGATTAAAGATTTATCAAGTATTTACAAACTTGACATGGGCGTTCGGGCCAATGGCATTATAAGTGATGCTATGACCTTAAAGCTATTTGTATCACAAATCTTGTTGTCAAGTGCACTTTCAGTTTCCACGAAGCGTATTTGATGAATTTGTATTGAAATGTATTGACGTTGCGTCAGCGGAGATTAAGATTGTTTGAAGTGTGCATAGATTTCCTTTTCACTTGCATATCCGTTATGTTTGTGGAGAGGTCGGCTTGTGTAAGTAGAAGGATGCAGATATGGATGTTCAATATATCTGACTGGGTCACACACTGGGTGTGTTAAGAGGCATAACAAATGTTGCGACTGTAATAAATTGACTGGTTCCCTGCTTTCTCTCCTTCCTCTAATCGCTAAGAAGTGAGACTTCTTAAATGTTACACTGTGTAGTGCAGCTACACACCAAAATCAACTTTTATACACACACACACACACACACACACACAACCCGTATTTCTACATGTACCTGTATGCCGTGCACATAGGCTTCCACCCACCCACACACAGTCATTCGCACATATCCAGGTAGAGACAGCCCCTGGGCCGTAGACTTCAGCCTCCTGGAGAGAGGGAACTCTCATTTTCTTCCTGTCTCCGGGGAAATCTGCCCTGTAATATGAATTCAGAGCTTCCTGGGCGTCGCCCCTGGATATTGTCTGAGAAGATCAAAAGCAGGCGGCCAGGAAGAAAAGCACTGCACAAGAAGAATAGAGTTCCACACGTGTTGACAAATGCAATATCTTCGGCCGGATTCTGATCCCTTTCGCTCTGATCCACCTTCAGCAGAGCAATAAAAGCACCACGGTGGACTCGACCTGTGTACTGGCCTCAAAAATGTGAAAATGCTCACCCGTATTTGACATCTTTTTGTGTATGCTTGGCTGAGTTAAGCTATGTTTCTCAATGTGTGTGTGTGTGTGTACGTGTGTGTGTGCCTTTGTGCGTGCATGCGTGCTTCCGTGCGTGCGTGTGTGTGTCTATCCTAAGTTTATCTCTGGTCTTTCCGCGTTGAACTACCAATGACCCTTAAGGTGTGTGGTTGCTCCATGTGCTGCCTCCTGTGTCTCCCATCAGACTCCCGGCTTTCAGCAGACGCTGGGATGGGGGGGGCATGGAAGGATGGATGTCACCTGTCTCTCATGTTGAACTCAGCCATAGGGCCACATTATAGACAGGCAAAAAGAAAAGGATGACCGGTAAAATGATAAAAAGAGAGAGAATTTAAGGAAATGAAAATTTACTTCTTGCCCCAAATCTATTATCCATTGAGTCCTAAAAGAAAAAAGTATCAAATGACAGAATATTAAAAAAAAAAGGCTGTCGAAGCCGTGCTGGGATCATAGGCCGTTATGGCTGAGATGTTTTTAATGCACCAAAACCGTTCCCTTTTTTCCATTTCCATTGTATTTTACTCAAGTTTATTTTTCCTGGTTTTGTTTTTTAAAATATTCCTCGGGTCTAATGCATGTTTTACCTCATGTAAAGCACCTTAAATTGCCTCTATGTTTGAAAAAGCTCTATAATAACATTGCCTCGACATGGCATGTGATAATGTCACCAGTTTCCTATGCAAATCATCATCTTTCAAAAATGTCTTGTAATTTGCATGACACAATTGCTATGATCTGCTTAATCCTGTCATGCATCATGTTGCCAAATCTCATTCTACAACAATCTTGAAACTCACAGCCCACCGGCAGAATTTTGCTCTTGCTTTTTAAGTAAAATCCATCTTCAAGGCTGAATATGAGACTAAATGACACAAGAAGATGGATGTGTTTTTGCCGTGTATGAGGGCAAATGGACGAGATACGGGGCGGATGCAGTCTGGTGTCCAGCCCCGCTGTCAGTCTGCTGTCTGGCCCTCCTTTAATGGCCTGTCCTCTGAGGGCCCTTCAGAGACTACAGTCCTAACAGCAGCCTGTGCCCTCACACCTCTCGCTGCACGGATAGAATAACACTCTGGCAAGCTGCATGTCTGCCACGACATATCGCACTCACAGCTGGTTTTAACCCGCCGAGAGCCCACAGTAACCTGAGGCAATCATTGCTTGTCTAAAAATTCCAGAAGCTCCAGGATATATATTTTTCATGGAAAATACACACGCACTGTAGAAAGAAAAAAACAAAACAATGAGTCATACCTGTTTTTTTATTGCCTCTGGTGTTTTCTCCAATATAGGCTATTCTTTGTTCCCCAACACTAGCAGTCTTTGTTCATTTTTTGATAGATCAATATGACCAGAACAAGCTGGAACTGCTTATAATTGCCTGCCCAGATCCACTTTTCCAAATTGCATAATTTCCTCACCCCCATATTTCTGCTTCCTCATCTGACACCCTCCAACCTTCGTCCTCCATTATCCAAACATAATATAGATGAAATGCTACCTAGATTAATTGCCCTTCAGCTTACTTTCCTATCATCATCTGCCATCTAACGCGTTCTTTTTCATAATGAAAGTGAACTTCATTCTCGTTTAACTAATACAGCCGTCTAACTTAAGTAGTCGCTTTGATGAGTCAAAAAACAGAATAGGTAAGTCGTTGATCCTTAGCTGCCACAGCGTTTTTCATTCTCTTTCATATCAGCGCTGCTCCGCATTACAGCAGCAGCTCATGATGTTACAGCAGAGACGCACAAATGTGGGCTTTGTCTCCGATGAGGGACTTGGACTGGATAAGAGCTGATCATTTCATATGCTGGGGCTTATGCATTATCTATAGTGTGCTGTCGGTATGTTACGCAGCAGTTTGTTAGTAGATTGTTTCCTATTGTTTAACCGGTTACAGTGCACTAACTGTGAATAATTTGAATAGTTTTACATTCGTCACATATATTGCTCGCCTCGACAAAGAATTTATGGTGGGACATAATATAAATTGCAAGTGGAGTCGTAGCGCTTAGAGATTTCCTTAGGCTACTTTTTGTCCTTGATTTGAGCTTTCTGGATTAATCTTTGATGATGCATTACTTGCAAATTTAAGACACCACTTAAATTAAAAGCACACAAATGCAGCCAAACGTGGGATATTATGGGCTTAAATTATATAGTTGTAGCTTTTTCCAACAGGTGAGGTTCAAGAGGTCTGTTCTGTGTGTTGTATTTGAATCCTGAGCCAGCCGGTATGCATGATTTAGAAAATAGCAGGAAAGGGGTCTCCTCTAAAACCTCCCACCTTGGGGGCCCTGTTAAATGAGTTTCAGTCAGGCGTACTTCAGAGTGAGGCTGAATTCCACTGAGTGCAGATTATTATTAATAGAATCAGAAAAAGATACTAGATACCTAAGAAAAGATGATGTCCGTGCTGTGCTAAGCTAATTGGTGAAGGATTGAACCACTGTCCTAGATTGGTTCCAAATTCACACTGTAATCTACTTAAAAAGACAAAAAAACAGTGGTCCCAGAGGTGGCAGGTGGTTTGTGGGACACATAGCGGAGCAGCTTCCAGCAATGACTTGTCCTTTCATTCAACCCCTCCTTAAATTACAGATTGTCCAATCCTATTTTAGCCACCATAAGCTCAGGATTCCTCCACCTGCCTGTGGTATGCACCGGGCTAAAGAAATGAGTGATACTCTGCTTATTAAAGAGTGGTGGTTTTTTTTTTCCAGTGTAAGGAATACATTAGTCTTTATCTGCTTTATTGTCAGCTGCAATCATTAGCATCTTCAGCTTATTAGCCACAGTAGTAACAGTGATCCTCCCAAGGCCAAGGAGCACATTATTTATTAACTGCATTATTTTGTGTAGTTACCGGTTACTCTGTTCACGCCTTGCACACCTTCGTAAAATCTGGTAAAATGTTGCAATGATCCACACTACAATCTGGAAACACAGACGAGGCTAAATCAGTTATGAAACATCTGAAAATGAATGTTGACCATGTTTAATTGAAGTGTTGAATTAAAGGGAAATTCCCACTACAGCCTCCTTTTCTGTGTGCCTTCCATAACCTCTCCATCTTATCTTCTAGTCTCTCTCAACTTTGTAATCTTTCTCCATATTTCTCTCTTCCTCGTCGAGTCTTTGTTCTCTGTCCCCCTCTGTATTCACAGCCCGTCCCTTTCTCTGAGACGGTTCACTTGCCTCTCCATCCTGCCAAAAACAATTTCGTAAAATGATATACACTTTCTTTATTTCATCTTTGTGTTTGACTTTGCATCATTTGGGATTTGAATAATAGAAATGTGTATTAAACATAAACATCAAGTTCCTCAACTTGTTGACATAATCAAAGAACCAGTGACTTGAGTAGTTTAACGACAACACACACACACACACACACACACACACACACACACACGCACACACACACACACACACACACACACACACACACAGCAATGATGGTGATCAGATTTGCAAGTCGGTGAACTTGCCAATGTACAATATCATTGTTGAAGTAAAGTTATTTTTTGGTCATTATTATTCCTAGGGCTGTGTATTGTTGTGAATATCTAATATATATACAGTTATATATGTAATATGTGATGCAGTACCGATACCAATACTGTGACTTTGATGCCAGTTCCTGAACGAACCCATTTTATAAAATCCATTATAACAAAAAGAAATAACAACATTACACATTACAGCACCAATCTTTTGTTTTTATTAGATCTTATTAGAAGCACGCTGCATGCTTTTTGGCTCACTGGCGCTGATGAGATTTACTCCTTAGGTATTGATATTTGGTAATGAATGACTAGGCATTTTTTGATACTCGATACCGTAGAGGCGTTTTAGAGTCTGTGCCTAAAAAGTATTGAATTCAATACCCAGCCCTTATTATTTCACATTTTTAATTATGATTTACACCTGAGAAAAGGTCCGGACCACGGTGACCTCAGTGGGTACTGCCATGCGTGGGGATAAGCAGGCAGTTTTTTTGCAGAATGACAATGGCTAGAATGACATTATTTTTTCTTTTGCGTTTCTCCGACAGACACTTCCTGTTCAAGCAGGGCTCTGGTTCATCGGCTCTGCTGTCAGGGACTGGGCAGGGTTACCCCCTGACGTCCGGGACCGTGTACTCCCCGCCACCCCGGCCTCTCCCTCGCAGCAGCGTGACCAGACCACTGTTTACCTTCAACAAGCCTCACCGCTGCTGCAACTGGAAGTGCACCGCCCTGTCTGCGTCGCTGCTCACTCTCACCCTGGCCCTGCTGCTCACATACGTCATCGGTGAGTCCCAGTTACACATCAACCATCCTGCACGCCCGTTTGTCGTCACGCAGCGCTGCACACAAAGACTTTTCTGTGCTCTGAAAATCAACATTTTCTTAACAGACTGCTAGAGGGGCCAGGAAATTGGGAGGCTTGTCAAGACACTGCCTAATTAATTCAACGAAAGAAGAATCAATGCAAAAAAATACAGAAACAAACTCTAACAGCAATTTTACACCCACAAAATGTTGCAGGCTTCAAAGGGTAAAAAAAAAAAAAAAAGATAGAAAACAGAAGAGAAGATCGATAGGGATCAAAGCAGGACTGCTGAAAATGTTACACTCTTACTTTGAAGGAGTTGGCTGCAAAAAAACAGCAGGTAATGTATTCCTAATGTGACCCACTGTTGGATAGTCTAAATTTTAAATTAGCTGTCTCGGACTAAAGCGCACAAAAGTTGTAATTTATCCATGATGAATACACACATCCACTGAATAATAACTCAAATTCACTGTTTTTCCGTCTCGTTCACACGCCCAAAGCTATACACACACACACACACACACACACACACACACACACACACACACACACACGCACACACAAGTGTGTCTCACTATCTTTGTGGGGACCAGTCATTGACGTAATGCATTCCCTAGCCCCTTACCCTAACCTTAACCATCAAACCTAAATGCCTAACCTTAACCCTCACCCCCACCCTAACCATAACCTAACTCTAACCCTACTCCTAAAACCAAGTCTTAGTCCTCAAACAGCCCTTTAACGTTATGGGGACCAGCACTTTGTCCCCACAAAGCTGTCAGGACCCCATAAGTATACTGTATTCCCAGTTTTTGGTCCCCACAAATGTAATTAAACCTAATACACACACACACACACACACACACACACACACACACACACACCACACACACACCTTATTTGTATTATCCAGAGTTGTCTTACCTTATGACCATATTGGCACTGTTTTTTTTACAGAATATATATTTATGTAGTAGGCCTACTTAATAAAACTGATTAGTTTTAAGGTGAGGTCTATCAATCCCCCCCATCTTTAAATCACATTTGTAACCGTTTTGCTGCTTTTACTTGAGTAAAAGATCAGATTGCTTCCTCCACCACTGACTATAACCGCAGATAATTGCGGCATATTTCTAAGCCACTCATGAACTCCAGGTTTAACGAGTGATACTAATTTGGATTTTCAAAATAAAATCAAAACATTCCTGGAGTTGTTCTGCATTCAACAGAGTCTCTCAAAGTCACATACCAGATGTATTCATCTATCCCCTCCGATTGCATCAATTCCCTGTCCCGGGCCCTCCACCTCAGCACTTTCACCTCCCCCCCCACACCCCCCCACACCCCAAGTGCAGATAACCCAACCCTCCATCCTGCCGCTTCATTTCCCTCCTGTGGCGGTGCTCAAGGTCACGACGGAGCAGCCAGGGGTTCGCATTAATCACACAAACCACACACCACACACACACACACACACACACACACACACACACATAGACACACATCAACGACAGACATCAAACACACACACTGGTAAATCCATGCAGATTAATCCCCGGGCTGAACCATGCTATTCCATTAATGTCCCGGCCCCGGTAATTAGTGCATTAGAGAGGAGTGTGAGTGATGACTTGGAGACGACATCACCTTTTAATTGGTGTCATGCTCCACTCCTGTTTGGCAATGATCAAGCTCCATGTTGACATCACCATGGCAACTGCACCAAGACGTATGGGATGGAAGTGCGGATGATATGTTAACCTGTAAATCAGAGATATTCAAATAGCAATTACGTCATGGACGTAAAATGTCTTTGTTGGGGGGGGGGGGGGGGGG
>NC_045742.1:1564921-1603903 GCF_008692095.1 Etheostoma spectabile
TCACCAGATGATTAGGTTCTCTCATTACATAATGATTAAGTCATTTTAACGAATTAATTAACAGCCACTCACAGGAAGAGCAAAGAAACATCTCGCCCAGCAGTTTTGCGCATTTTCATCTTCATCAAATAATAGCCAGGCTGATTTTTATTGATTCTGTCTCTCATTAAATCAGGTTCTTATTGGTTATTAATTCTACTTATTACAGACATATTCACATTATGATAAGAAATGGAATTCATCATTATGATATGATTGTATGATAATGAATTTGATAATGACTTATCCGAATATCATAAGCTCCTGTACTTAGCCGGACAGTTGTTATATTGTATATATTTCATATTATTTGCATTCTCAATAACAACAATACACTTCTTTTTGTATTTGACTATTATTATCAATTTATTATTATGTATTTCATACACTTTTCCAGACCCAGCGCATGCAGGCAGAGCTGAAACCATTCAGCCAATCACGTGCTGAATAGTCCTTTGTTTCCTGCCTCAATTATATTGATTTGCTAGTTTTCTTTGTCTTATGTAATAGTACGATAAATATCCTTAGGTTTTGAAGTCTTGGTCGGACTGAAAAACAATATTTCATTACCTTGCGCTTTTCCCCCCATTATTTTATTGCATCTTATAGACCAAATGATTAATTGATTGCTCAAGGGAATCATACATTAATAGATAATAACAATAATGCTATCATGTTACAGTATGCTAGTATGCATAGTACATTAATAGCCACAACTTCTCCCATATCTTCATCTTTCTTTATCCTCCTGTATAGTCTGTCAGTGTGATACTGCATATACTTCTTACTTAATTAAGACATTTACAACATGAAAAAAAAACTGTTTTTACAGTAGCGCCAAATTGGAACCCAACATTTCAGAATGCTGGAGATGCTCCCTAAAAATCATCTCAACGCAGCTGTCGTATTTGGCTAAATCTTCATCTCTTCTCATGACACACAGCCAAAACTTTGCACTTCTTGCCACAGTTTTCCAGACTGTGACTCATTATGTAACGGAGCTAGTTACTAAGTGGAGGCGCAGTGTGACCGCTTGGGTAACAGCGAGGGCCTTGCAAAGGAATCTTCAACGTAGGTCTTAATAATTTAACAAACACATCAGACATTGATGATTTGTGGCAAATCCTCATATTTTTTGACTGTCTGGAACCAGTTCTTTGAATCCACCCTCAAATCATTGCCAGTCCTTTAAGCTCTTTGTGCAAGTTATGAGACTTGTTTATTCATTTGGGGGAAAGAAACCCAGCAAATAATGAGGCAATAATATTAAGTCTCAAATTAAGGTTTCCAATTAGCACAATAACAGGAGGATGCATGATTGCAGAGATAAGGCGGTGCCTAAGTGATTGCAGTGTACTGTATGCCCCCTGTTGTGATTATCTAAGGCAGTCCTCTCTTTCTTTACTGGCCTCTTTGCTCTCCTCCCATACCCCCTGGTGTTGCAGGGGCTGTGAATAGCTTTGTTAATTTGTTTATCTCCCAACGTCCCCCCCCCCCCCCCCCCCCCCCCCCCCCCCCCCTCCCCCCTTCTGCAGTCGTAGCTTGTTATTAAGCACAACACAGCCATCAGATATGAGGAGCAGGCATTATGATAGCGAACGGGGCATTTAAGGAGAGATAGAGGACAGATTAAGATTGCATCTGTAATCTTAAAGAATATTGCTTCTGACAACACTACCAGTAACACATTTTCTATTCTAAGCCTCATTTAAGTTCTGCCCCTGTGTTGCTCAATCATGCGGTCAGAGGCAAAAAGCTAATTAGTATTAGTATAGTAAAAGAGTATTTTCTGCATTATTTATTTATTTATGTATTGCTGTCTTAAACTGTTACAAATGTCTGTTGTTGAATCAAATATAAGCCAAAGGCGGGATGTGTCAGTTATGAAAGATAATCATCTCTATGGAAACAGGGAGAAGCTTCTGACGCAAGTGAATTGAGCAAGTCAAAAGCACCCTGCAATCAAATAATCACCGCCAAATCACATTTCAGTCACTTTGCACACGCAGGGACACAGCCAGTGTACGCTTTCAGCTAAGAGCTTCTTTATAGTTCTGTTGTGCACTACGTGCTGCTTCAGGGGTCCTGGTGGTTCCATAAAGAACCAAATGAGTCGTTAGTGGCTTTAAGTTCATTACTTTCACGCTATTTCTTTCAGTAAATCTGCTTACACAGTTTGATGGCGAATCAAAGCATCTGCCTTAAAAGTTAGCTATTATTCACAGGGGTCAAACTCAGTACAGCCTCTGACTGAACTCGCAAGGAAAAAACATAGAGTGTGTGTCTGTGTGTTTATTAGAGCTATACACGAGTATTTCCGTTATCAAGAAATCTGCAGATTATTTTCCTGATTGGTTTCCTCAGAGCCTGAGGCAATGGCTCTACATGTCTTCTTTTGTCCACACACCTGTCAAAACCCCTAGGACATTCAGTTTACTATACTGGAAGACAGAGCAGCAGATCCATTTTGAAAGCTGCAGCAAATATTTAATGTTTTCGCTTGAGAAATTACACAAATGATTTATTATCAAAATAATTGTATGTATGTTCGTGTTGACACACTAATTGATTAATGAGCTAATTGCTTTGGTTTTAATGTTTATGTAATGTCTCGCCCACAATAGTGCTGGAATGATTTTTTCAGTTAATGAATTGACACAAATGAATTGATCGATGGACTAATGGTGAGTCATTTATAAAAGCAAAAATGTCAAACATTTTCGGCTTTCAGATTCTTTAATGTGGGAACTTGCAATTGTTTTTGTTTTTTTAGATTCATTTTTGGGGCATTTTAGGTCTTTATTTCCACAGGACAGATGAAGACATGAAAGGGAAGAGAAAGAGAGAGAGAGAGAAAAGAGAGAGAGGAGAGAGAGGAGTACCTCTGTATGTGCGCCTGCTCTACCAACTGAGCTAACCCGGCCACGTTTTTTTTATTATTTTTTTTTCATAAATATTTTTCTAAATTGAACATCTTTTTGGTTTTGGTCTGTTGGACCAAACAAGCAAATTGGAAAAAAGCATTTCATTTTACATTTTAAAAATTATGCCTTTATTATGAAAATAATCTGTATTTGCAGCCCTACAAATAGCTTGGTGGCTGAAGTGAATAAGAGTACTTAAGTCGCTCCCTCTTGATCTGGATTTCTCCTCCAAATGTCCTAGCCGGCCTGGTCTGTCTCAAAGCTCCAGGATGATTATAGCTTATCAAGAAGTGCTTCTATTCCACCCTGGCTAACAAGTTGAGAAATTACCACTGAAAGGCTCAGGCCAACCATACATTACAACAAGAAGACATTTGCTCTGACACACACTCACATTTAACAACAACATGTATGACTATAATGATCTGTGGAGACCTTGGTCCATTATTATTAGACAGGATTCATTTTTTTTTTTTCAATTTAGCTCTCTATTTCCTGTCAGAAACTCAGGAAACATGTAACAACAGCAGCACTGCGAGGCACAATCCCAGAACTACATTAGGCCTTTCCATAGACAATAAACCAAAACATGCAGACAGAAAGGTAACAGCTAAAATGCTAAAGCTAAAGGTAGCGACAAAGCTAAAATTTGCAAATGATGTCAAATAAGCCACCTACCTTGTATCATTTTCAGGAGTCAAAATGTGTGACCACAGACAGCACAGACGTAACACGATGGGAAATGTAACAAAAGCAGACATTTATTTTCATTTTTTGGGCATGTTCAGCCTTTATTTTGATAGGACAGCAGAAGACAGGAAAAGGGAAAGAGAGGGGGGAATGATATGAAGCGAAAGGTCACAGTCAAACCTGCTGCGTTGAGGAGGAAACCTCTAGATATGGGCGCCCGCTCTACCAACTGAGCTATCTGGGCGCCCCAAATACAGACTTGTAATAATAGGACAAGTTCAGATGTTACTTATAACTCTTATGATAGCTCCGTTATATTCACGTGACCACGCATGGCAGTAAGCATGATCTGTCCACCTACAGTAAAGGTGAGTCTGTGTTATCTTATTTGACAGAAATCTATGCATTTACCTATTATTTCTGACAATTTGATAAACTGTGTATTATGCCTCGGTAAATAAAACCCCAATTAACAAAACTGGTTAAACATATAATATTTATATCAATCACCAGGAGAGTCCAGTATGCAGCCTGACTCTGGAGATTAAACTGGGATATGTTCAAGTTTATGTTCTGCTTGTGTGGTTAACCCTTGTGCTGTCCTCCCGTTAACCATGAACTTGTCCTTCCAGGTCCAAATTGAATTTTGTTTTTGTGCTTTTCCAATGTTTCTTTGTTTTGTTTTTTTGTGATTTGTCACTTCTTCCATGCTTTTGGTGCTTTTTCTAAAACCTGAGCTGGTTTAATAACAGGTTTTACACGTATTCTTGGAATTCATGGTCAACAAACCTCATTTATATTAAATCATGCATAAGTTTTTAGTTAACAAGGCAGAAATCATGAATTATTTTGACTGATAGTTAAGATCAGAGGATGTTGAGTGGATCACATGGATGGGTAGATGTCAAAGTTTTGTCCGGATACTGGTTTGAAACCATTATGAAAAAGAATCCAAATTCTATAAGATTAAATAAAACACCCAAAAAATGCAATGAACGTAAACATTAATTTTACCTGAAGAATGTTGTATGGAATCATCTATGTTATTTTTGGGGCAATTTGGTTGAAAGAAATCTAATATTTCTGATATAAAACACTTAGAAACGGGTCAATTTGATCCAAGGACAACACAAGGGTTACGCACATTGAGAGGATTTGACATTTATTTTTATTCTCTATTCTTATTTTGGTGCTTGTGATTTTCTCTGGGACTGGTTTCTTCGGGGGAGGGCAGAAATTCCTCTATGCAAGAGAAACCCTGAATGAGAGTGACAGTGAGCCAGCATGCACGATACCAGGACCCTTCAAAATCCAAACCGCTAAATGGAATCCAGCCATCATTTAATTACAGCATTTACAGCTGTGCTTTTTTACTGTACTCCGCAGCGCTGGGGAGATAACGTCGTTGGAGAAGTCAAAACGGCTTCAGTGAAAAAGGCCTACTGGCGATTGACAGTGATGGGTTTTATATGACATTGTCAATCTTTATTGGGAGGTGGACAGTTGACAAACTAAGACAGACAGGACA
Organism: Etheostoma spectabile; assembly: GCF_008692095.1. Lineage (NCBI taxonomy): Eukaryota > Metazoa > Chordata > Actinopteri > Perciformes > Percidae > Etheostoma > Etheostoma spectabile. The sequence continues at coordinate 1,570,103 of NC_045742.1, forward strand.
GCAGTGACAGGAGCATCATACTTCAACTCTAAATTTCAATTGTATTGTTTAAATTGTATAGATTGTATAAATGTCAATTGTTGCAGTGATTGTGTAATGGCACACAAAAAAGTTATATAAGTGGAACAGCCCCCAACATGATAATGCTAAATAGTCTTTTTTTTTTGCTGTATATTTATAAGTTTGTAGGTATTTAATGTAATACATAAACAGCAGCTGAAAATGTAATAACAGACATTTACCTACGGAAGCCGAGAACGGCCATGGATTTTTTTTATTTTTTTATGCACTTATCTAGTTATCTCGTGATAACGACTGATTCATTTGTTATCTCGATATAACAAAGTTTGATTTCTCGAGATAACAAATTCATTATTTCATTATCTCGACATAACAAAGAACGTTTTATCGAGATAACAAAGTAATTGATAATGTGTTTGTCTTGAATTCAAACTAATGTCACGAACGGTTTCCGTAGCGCTGCTGGTTGTAACTGTAGCTTATATACTATTTATATATTATAAACTTTAGTATTTATATGATTATTTAAATTATATATTATTTATATGTTATATAGTAGGCCTACTCATATGATTATTAGCGCCGCTGGCTGTAGCTGTAAGTTGTGCGATCCATTTGTACAAATGGCTGCTTCAGCTAAGCTAACCTAAACATAAGCTAACATTAACTTAGCAATGTGATGCGAAACGTAATAAAATGTTTATTAATTCATTTAATAGTGCTTTGTACGGAAGCCGTTCGTGGCAGTGGATTAGGTTGAATTGAAGACAAAACACATCATTAATTAATTTTTTATCTCGATATATCGAGATAACGAATTAATAAATCCTTATCACGAGATAACAGTGTAAAAAAAAAATCCAGGGCCGTTCTCGGCTTCCGTAATTTACAGATTAAGAGCAAAAAAGGCTTTTTTTTGGCTGTCCTCTACCAACTAACCCCCTTAGTACGATGCAAATGGTTCAGTCCGCACCTGCTGCTAAAACGTCGTTACCTATAGAGAGTTCGTTGAATTAGCTAGCTAGCTAACGTTAATTACACGTCCACGCTAGCGTTAGCTGCCTCGATGTAGCATCACAGTTATCTCAAATTAAAGAGTTACTAAGCAAATACAAAAGAGAAGAGAGAAAAAAAGCAAAGGAGGGAAATGTGTCCGTCAGAGAGAGGGTGAGTTAAAGTAACGTTACAAAATGCTCATCTGCTTTAAGCTAGCAACTGATACGGAACAATGACGCAGCTGTGTTGACTGTGGTCCGATAAGTAGCCCAATAAGTAGTTTTAGAAAGTACAAAAAAAGAGGTAAAAACAAAATAAACAATTAAGTTTGAAGTACTTCTACTCATAGCTAGCTAAGAAAGCGCTTCAAATTGTGTATGGAGGGTGAAGGAGGGAAACAATTGTGACTCACATTAGTGATTAGTTGGTTCATCACTGGCCCACCCGTGCAGTTCATTCATGTTTCAGACATATACTGCCAAACCGGTTGATTAAATCTGGCCTTCAACATCCCTAGCAGCTGTCATATAAACTGGAGAGCTGTAACTGAGGAAAGTAGCAGCTCAAAAGTGTTGCTGCACAGGCTCGTCTTTGAAAGAAAAGCGCTCAAGGGCTCTGACAAGTTTTTAAATCTAGTGACAAAGTGAAGAGTTGAGGAGTGTAGAGATGAGGGTGGAGGTAGGCCCAACCATTCAGCAACTCCTGCAACTGTACAGTATGGGAATAGACTTTTTGTCCATCTTCAGCACCAGTGCTCCTGGCTGTTATAGTCCTTTTTGGAAACACATACTACAGCAATAACACTTATTCAGAATAGAGATTGAAAAATATGAATACTGGTGGTTCAAGTGAGACCTTTTAGCAGGAAAGTAGCAACAGGAATAGAATAGAATAGAAAGCCTTTATTGTCATTATACACAAGTGCAGTACCTGTGCAATGATATTGAAGCAACCTTTACAGTGTCAACACGAACTATAAAAATATAAGAATATAAAAAAATATCAAGTATAGGTTGTGCAGAAGAAAAAGAGAGGGGGGACCTGGTGCACAGTCTTGAGTCCTGAGATTATATATACATATATGAAATTGCTTTGTATGCTGTAGTACAGTATAATATTTTAACAAATATTTTTTTTGTATGTAGCCTATATTTCCGTTTTTATGTGCAAAATAATTAAGAAAATGTATCCAACAGAAAGACAGGGTGTATTTGGTCCTTGGTCTGAATTTTTAGTGTACTGATGGACGGGGCAGACTGAGACAAACATTCGGCTGTGGCAATTCCGCCCTTTCGTGGCCCAGTTTCAGACGTGGACATTATTTGCTTTATAATTACATAAAACAGACTCGCATGAGTTTATGGCACCAGCAACATGAGGCCCACTTCCAGGCTTTTATTAAATAATATAATGAAAGATACCTGGCAGGTGATTGGATGAACCATCTGATCTTGTCTGCCATTGTTGTTTTGAACAAACCGTTGTTGCTGTCACACACCTAAACCACGGCTGTAGCAGTCAGTAGCTCCTTAGCAAAGACTGTGAGTATTTCCATGTGGAAGGAAAGAGCCAGAATAAAAGGTTAGTCCAAGTCTGAATTGAAAAAGTTCAAATGTGCTGATTCACTCAGCTGAAGATGTGCTGCTGTAGTTCAGTCTGAGCTGCTCGTCAAGGAGACAGCACATTCTGCAGGCCGTCGAACACATACTGTACCATACTTTGTGATGCTGTACAGAGTAGATAAATATGCTTCACAAAATTTAGATTAGGGACGATCAGTTCCTGATACGAGGTGGTAGAGAGCACAATATTATGAATGCAAAATTGTGGAAACTAACAGACTGAGATAATAATAACCTCAGTGGAGTGACCAGTGGGGATTGCAGTCTGTTCTGATAGCATGAGGGGGGCAAAAGGCCAATGATTATGTACAGAGGAAAAGTCAGAGGGACAGCTAAATCCGGTAATGGCTGTCGGTCGCTTGGTCCTAGTGAAATGTTACTTTCTCCCAAAGAAAAGGTTGTAGAGCAGGTGGCTGCTGTTTGGCTGGGGTCAGCGGCGATCCTCTTCATTGTGCAGCTCTGCAGAGGAGAGCAACTGGCAACCAATTATCTACACAGCAATGCTGAGTGGGTAATATTGGCCGGCTACAGCTTGTTTCCAGTAAGGCCTGGAAACTAAAACTCGTTTTATTAGCAGTGTACTGGCTCAGCACAGTTCAGTTGGACACAAAACTGCTGTCGCACACTGTGACTCAATCACAGTACAGCCGTCGTGCCTTGTTCTGCACTGTGCATTGGCATTATTCTGTCTATGTTTTCAATCTGTACTACGGCTGCACGATTATGGCCAAAATGATTATCACAATTATTTTGATCAATATTGAGATCACAATTAATTATCACGATTGTTTGTTGATTTTAACCAAAACAAATTTTAGAGTTACATTGGCTATTTATAACTGCTTTCACATCCATATTATGCTACTTGTTGTACATACATACCGCTGCAACACATGTAATGAGAGTATCTGAAAAAATAGCCGGGGGGGGGCTGTGTCTGTCCATGTTGCTGGGAGCCTTGTGTGAGTAAGTTGTGTGGGGGGGGGTGGGGTGGGGGGGGGGGGGGGTGGGGGGGGGGGGGTGGGGGGGGGGGGGGGGGGGGGGGGGGGGGGTGGGGGGGGGGGGGGGGTGGGGCTGTGTCTGTCCATGTTGCTTGCTGGGGGCCCGTGTGTGAGGGAATGGGGCGGGGGCTGGCGCAGGAGATAAGAGGAGATCCAAACGGCTTTAGAGCAAAATGAATCTTGTAACGCCAAAATTAAACCATATCGATATAACAACATTGATTCGTTTTGTGGAGAGGCAGTGGATGCGAGACGTTAGGTGCGACCTTTGAAAAATTTTACTTGCACTCTAGAACCCTTGAGCTAACAGCCACTAACTAGCACCTAGAGCCCTGTGAGCTAACAGCATACACTCGCACCCTAGAGCCCTGTGATCTAACAGACAACTAACGCCCCCCTATAGGCCTGTGTATCGTAACGAGACACTAACGGCTAGGCCCGCACTAGACTCCCTGAGAGTGAGGGGCTAACAGACCACTGGGCAGCAACTGTCAACCACTGACAAGGGCCGACGTTGAGGGCGGATAAGCATCCTCGTGTACAGACGTAGCGGAACTCCATAGAGGCACCATGTGCGAAACGGTAAAACAAGACACTTCACGTAGAGACTACCGCTAAGGCTCTATTAGGCCCCTGTGATCTAACATACACTAAAACTAGACCGCCAAAACCAAAAAAATGGGGGGGCATTCAGTCACTACTAAGGCTCAGCCTCAGTTAGTACGACGCCTCGGTGTGAGTCTACTGAGCAGCACTAACTACACCGCGTCAGGAGGCCCTGTAGCTCAACGGCGCAACTAAGCTAGCACCGTCTAGTGCACTAGCCCTGGTGAGCTGAACAGCACACGTACTCTGCACCGTTGCTAATGCTCACTAGGGCTTGCTACCGTGAGCACTAGATCTAGCTAAGCTACACTGCTCTAGAAGACCTGTGCGACATGGGCATCTATTGAAGCCAATGCGTAACTAGCCACCCTAAGCGGACGCGACTCTTCAGCTAAAGCAGACATCGTCTACCTATCGTAAAGCCCATGTGTAGCAAAAAGCCAGAGGAAGCGAGACTTACCTACTAAAGCGTATGCGAGGATGTACCGCCTAAAAGCATAACTATCGGGCTTAACCGCGACAGCACTCGTACCGGGCATTTGGGGGGGGGGGGGGGTGGGGGGCAACTACCAAAGACTCATAAAGGGTTCCATAGCATTAGCATTCCTTATCATACGTACTAAAACTTCGGAGGACACCTCTAAGAGCGCCGCTATGTCAGCTAAGAGCTACACATGAGCGATCTATAGGTCGCTTCAACGAAGTAGCTTTTGAATGCTGTTGGCAGAGCTAGGAGCAGGCGGGGTTCACATGTGAGCTCCAGCCGAACCCACTATAAAAAGGCATGAGTGATCGGGAAAAAATCTCCATGATAGTACCCTGTTATCTAAGGGGAAATCAGTAGCATTAAGCTAACTACACAGCTCCCGTACGCCCTGTGGCTAAAACACATACCTAGCACCCTATAGCCCTGTGAGCTAACGACAACTAACCTAGCAACCCTAGAGGCCACGACTACGCAGACACATAACTAGCACCCTAGATCCCTGTGAGCTAACATACACTGTGACTAGCCTCACTAGAGCCCGTTTAGCTAACAGACGCCGAAATATACAGGCCACAATTCAGAGCCGCGGAAGGCTGTGGGTAGGTGTCAAAACCATACACCGCGACTAATCGAAGGGGGCGTATAAAGGCCGTTGTAGGCGGAACGGGACGCTGACTAAGAGCAAAACAATCAGACCTCATAATGAGCCCAAAGGGGGGTGAAGTACTAAAAAGCCGCAAACAACTACTAACGAGCGCCTAGAGGCTCCCGGATCGTAACAGACAACGTGAACGTGAAGCGCCCTAGCGGCGCATCTGTGTAAATAGGCTAACGGCCACGAAAGACTAGACACCGCTATAGCGGCGGCGTGGAGCGATGCCCAAACGCGACACACTAACACACCTGACAGAAGATACCCAATTGGTCTAACTAAACATACCTAGACATCACAACAGCCCTACAAGAACCCTGTACACTCTACATGACAACAAAACTAGACACCCAAAAAGGAGGACAAAAAACCTTGGCAAAAGCATAACAGAACACTACAACTAGACAACCACAACAAAAAATAACACGAGACTGTGAGCTAACAGACACTACAGCACCCTAGAGCCCTGTGAGCTAACGCCACTAACTAGCACCCTAGAGCCCTGTGAGCTAACATACACTAACTAGCACCCTAGAGCCCTGTGAGCTAACAGACACTAACTAGCACCCTAGAGCCCTGTGAGCTAACAGACACTAACTAGCACCCTAGAGCCCTGTGAGCTAACAGACACTAACTAGCACCCTAGAGCCCTGTGAGCTAACAGACACTAACTAGCACCCTAGAGCCCTGTGAGCTAACAGACACTAACTAGCACCCTAGACCTGTGAGCTAACAGACACTAACTAGCACCCTAGCCCTTTGAGCTAACAACACTAACTAGACCCTAAGCCCTGTGAGCTAACAGACACTCACTACACCCTAGCGCCCTGTGAGCTAACAGCACAACTAGCCACCCTAGAGCCCTGTGAGCTAACAGACACAACTAGCACCCTAGAGCCCTGTGAGCTAACATACACTAACTAGCACCCTAGAGCCCTGTGAGCTAACAGACACTAACTACCCCTAGACCCTGTGAGCTAACAGACCTACTAGCACCCTAGAGCCCTGTGAGCTAACAGACACTAACTAGCACCCTACCCCTGTGAGCTAACAGACACTACTAGCACCCTAGACCTGTGAGACTAACAGACACAACTAGCACCCTGAGCCCTGTGACTAACAGACACTACTAGCACCCTAGAGCCCTGTGGCTAACAGACACTACTAGCACCCTAGACCCTGTGAGCTACAGACACTAACTAGCACCCTAGAGCCCTTTGAGCTAACAGACACTAACTAGCCCCTAAGCCCTGGGAGCTAACAGACACAACTAGCACCCTAGAGCCCTGTGAGCTAAACAGACCCTAACTAGCACCCTAGAGCCCTGTGAGCTAACAGACACTACTAGCACCCTAGAGCCCTGTGAGCTAACAGACACCAACTAGCACCCTACTCCCTGTGAGCTAACAGACACTAACTAGCACCCTAGAGCCCTGTGAGCTACAGACCTAACTAGCCCCCCCTAGAGCTTGAGCTAACAGACACTAACTAGCACCCTAGAGCCCTGTGAGCTAACAGACACCAACTAGCACCCTAACGCCCTGTGAGTTAACAGACACTAAGTAGCACCCTAGAGTCCTGTGAGCTAACAGACACTAACTAGCATTGTTTACTGCTGTTGTCTGAAAAACAACAGACGGGACAAAATGTTGCGTTAACTGGTAAACCTTGTGACCGACGTATAACCAACTGCTATCTGTTGAATTGTCCTCACGTTACTCTGTCCTCTGTGACTGTCTACATCTAGAAACTGAGCTGCACGGTGCAGGGAACATCTCTGACTGGCACATGATCAGACAGTGGTTTACGGAGCGCTAGATTGGCTTTGCAAAAAATCCCGGAGCATTCTATGACCGGAATGACGCATTTAATATATGGCTTGATCATGCAAATTTGATCGCGGAAAGCCAAAATCCAGATAGTGATTAAAATTCGATTAATGTGCAGCCCTAATCTGTACTATATTTTCAATCTGTACTATAATTATAGCTCACACTAATAGGGCTTTCACCTTTGATTCACTCGTGCTCCTTTACCTGTGGACAAAAAAAAACCACTTTCACCCACTAACATCTGGCTTTTGTCTGCAGTTGAAAAGGTTAGAATTGGCATTCACTACCGGGACAAATTACTCCTCAGTTGGCTCGGATATTTATCGGCTCCAGCTCCGATCGGCAGGGCAAAAATAAGAGAGAAGTAGGGCTGCAACTATCGATTATTTTCATTGTGGATTAATCTGTTGATTATTTTCTCAATTAATCGATTAGTTGGTTGGTCTATAACATGTCAGAAATTGAGAAAAATGTGTGTTTTCCAAAGCCCCAGATGACTTCCTCCAATGACTTGTTTCATCCACAACTCAAAGATATTCACAGTAAAAATACAAAAAGAATTCTTACTTATCTTTAATAAGAAATCACTCAAATATTTAATTAATTATCAAAATAGCTGCTAATTCATTTTAATAGCTGACGCCTAATAGATACTATTTACTACTACTTTTACTACTGTTGATGAGATTAATCGATCTGCTGCTCTGGACAAAAGTGCTTAAAACCGTATATTCATACAGCTTTTACTACTGTTGATGCGTGGAGAAGCCATGTTGTATTGCGATGTTGGTGAGGCTCTCCTGTGAAAGAGATACACACACACACACACACACACACACACACACACACACACACACAAACCTGCACTCTCCACCTCCATCGTCTCTTCAACACGTGCGAAGGTCCTTATCCCTCCTCCTCTGCTTGTTTTAGGGTGCTGTATGTATATGTACTAATTTATATACCTAGGGCTCATTATTTAGTTCTAGTTCTCAAAAAACGAAATTTATTGGTGTTTATTTTGATTGTTACACTGGATGGGATTTTTTAAAATACTTGAATAACTCTGGTAACCAGTAACACATGTGTGTTTCTTCTTCACTTTCTGATTCATGAAAGCATTTTCTGATCTTGTTGACTGTAAACTGTATCTGTGTTGTTCAGCGTTCTGGCAGCAAGTAAACAACTTTATGATGGGTGCATGAGGACAGAAAAAGTTAAGGGGAAAATTGAGTGTGTGTGTGTGTGTGTGTGTGTGTTGCTCTCCTCCAGCGTCTTTCAGCCAGCTGCTTCATGCCTCATTGGGGTTTGTATTGATTGGTCCAGTTTCTCTTTGTTTTCAGCCCTCTATTTTGGTCATCTGATGCAGCTCTAAGAAACCTGCTGGCCTTTGCTAAAACTGCCCTAACAGCTACAGGAGCCTTTGATAAAATTGCTTTAAATGGCTAGACTGACTCTGGTCAGAAAGCTCTGAATGTCGAGAGAGCCCTTTGGTAAAATGTCTCCAGAAGGTCAGAGAGGCTGCAATGAAAAAGCCTCAATATCTCCAATAGTTCACCAGGCAAGTACATGCTCACACACGTGCACACGGACGTTCACGCCAAGTCACACTTACACTTTTTTCTTCTCAGTCACACACCCACTCACGAACACACAGGGATTGAGCTGCAGATGTGAGTCGCTATTTGTCAGCAGTGTTTTAGCTCTCAGTGGTGACTGCCGGAGGGGAATGTAACATGGCGCCGATCCCCTGCTCATTTAACACTATTCTGTCTGTTGTGACATGACTCAGCTTTTAAAAAAGGGCCAGATCCCTAAGACAGTGTGTGGGAGACAGACAGGGTGAGTGAGGGACTCTGACGGAATGGGAGAGGGGGCGTGATTAGAAATGAAAGAACAACAGAGAAATGTGTGAAGCAGAAAGCTCTGATCTGTTGGACTTGGTGTACCGTCGCTACCGTGACTAACGAGATGACTGTGACAGCAAGTTTCACTGGCAAATAAACACCAGGATATACAGCAAATTTCATCATACAAGATGGGAGAAGTGTGTCACCTCCTCCGCTCTTCCTTTATCCCTTTTTTTCGCCATTTTATCCCTTTATACAAACAAGACTTCCCATTCCAGACTAGCAAGGTCACTCCGATTGATGAGTCCTGAGTGTTAGACAAGACGTTGAGACAGTGAGGCTCTGCTGCTGCTCTGCCGCTTGCACACAAGCAAATGTCAGCAGACACACACTTATGCACACAAACAATACACACTTAAACAGCCATGACAGTGGTATTAGTAGCTTTCAAGGGGTTGGTGGAGGGGTGTAAGAAATACACTTTAGCACCTCTTGTCTGTCAGAGTGGAGCGAGGGCCGACAGGCGAAAAGGCAGGAGGGCAGGCAGACCCCCAGGCTCTCAGTCTCTACTCTTAACGTTGACTTAGACACACATTTGTTTTATTGGCTCTGAAGTCCTTCTCCTTCACTCTCCTTCACACTTGTTTTCCCCATTTGTCTCTCCACTTCTTTCCTACTCCCCTCTCTCCATCTCCCTGTCTTTTATCTCTTTCTCCCCTTCTTTCCCTCTCTGCCTTTCTTTCTCCCATCCCTCAGAAGTTGTGGCTTAGCTAGAGGCTGACACAGCCATGCAGAACTTGGATGAGAAATTGCTTTTACTGTACATGCTAAACTACACACTAAATCGAATGACTGATGCACTTGAAAGTGTTTGCTGCTGGGCAAAGGCAGCTGTAGTCTTTGGTTGTCAGATGGAATATAGTCGGTGGTTTGCCGTGTGTGTGAGCGAGAAAGAACTTGGCAATAAAGCCTGGGTGTGTTTCCGCTTCTGCGAGATTATTGATAAAAATGTTTTAACTGACCTTAGCTGTAATTGTTATCAATAAAACAGTATATTCTAGGAGAATTCCTATGTTAATCTTGATTGCTATAAATATGAGTACTTTTGATTGAAAAAACCCCGACCTGAATCTGTGCTAATGTGTATCTACAACATGAACAGGGCCCTTACGTAACATCAAGATGTGTTTTCAACTCAGACATTGTTTTAGTTCACCTACCCGGTCTTGTTCTTGCCGGTGGGTAGCTTGCTTGCCTGGTTAGCTGCTAGAGCTAGCTGTTAGCTGCTAGAGTTAGCTGCTAGCTGTTAACGGCTATTGGTAAGTGTGTTCAGCCAGGCTTTTTGGAAAATCATCAAGCAGCAGTTCCATGTGTATTTGTAGCTCATCCATTTTGTGTGTGATCGATCAGGTGTTGGTGAGTAGGAGGCTTGGCAGTGTCGATCTGTGTGCTAGCTCCCTCAGCCGGGCAGGCAGCCTTCGTCCCCGCCTTCCTCGCCTCCTGCAGCCTACAACAATTCCCTGAGCGCCCAGTGGTCGGCAACTAACTTCAGTTGGTAGAGTAACAGCGTGTGACAAGGAGCCTGCTGGACCTGGGCGAGAGATGTGACCCATGGCCAGAGTATCATAGTTCAAAGAAAATGCAGCGCAGTGACAATACAGACATTTCATACACACGACGTGTGTAACTCTGCTGACCCGCCATTCGACCGTGCTGGAGTAACACATGCTTCAGTCCATCGCACTCCCTCTCTCCCCTATCTCGTTTAATCAGTCTGCCATTGTTAAAAACAAGTGAAGGAACTTTCTCAGAGATATTTATATATTTTTTAAAATATATCCTAGGCTATCTTTTCCATGTAATTTTAATTTACCTGTATTGCAGCTAAATAGTGTGGCAAAACTGGTTTAGCCAAGGCCAAAGGAAGAAGGCCAAATTAAAGGTGTTGGCCATGTGAGGGCATGCGACAGCAAGGTGGGGGGACCCGCTATAAGACTTTAAGACATGACATGTTTGGTCTTAGTTCAGGGACGTTTTAGCCTTGTTAATCCAGGAATCCAGGAATGTAGCACAGTATGGATGTGAAAGTAGTTATAAACCGCCTATGTGACAATAAAAATTGTTTTGGTTAAAATCAACAAATAATCGTGATGATTAATTGTGATCTCAATATTGATAAAAATAATTGTGATTATCACTTTGGCCATAATCGTGCAGCTCTATTTCACAGTCAACCCCACCATTGTGTCCTGCAGTCCAACCCAGCACTGTTATAAACCCCAGGTAACTGCACAAAGTGTGTAACAACAGGCATTAAACAGTAATACGCACAAACGCACACACGCACGCGCGCACACACATACTTTACTTTCTCTGTCTCCTACTCTTTCTCCCACCACAAGTGTGAAATCTAATCATCACTGGAGCCCACAATCATTTCTATCTAATCTGGAGACACACACATGCCTGACAACAACAATAGCAGCAACTGCAAGCTAACACTATCTCGTCTTCTGCTAGCCCAGTTGGCTTTTAATACCTGCCTATCTGGAAATAATGGTGAAGATAATTTAGTGGTGCACGGTTACCATTTATTACAGTCACAATAAAGATCCATACGTCATTGCATTCCAGCTGTTTGTGTACAAGAGCCGTACAGAGAGGTTGTTATCTCTGCAGCCTTGCTTGCTCCATCCACAAATTTCTAACAGCCTGGATTTTTCTGTTCTCTTGTTTTTCTCCACGGTAGTTTAAGTAAGCCTGCAAAAGCCACATAAAGCACCTCATTCTACTACTACTTTAACTGTCTCCGTTTCTCCCTCGTCCCTGCGCCGTTCTCTTCAGGCTGCCACATCTTCCACGCACATTTCGGCGGGGTAGCCGACTGCGAGGGTACTGTACAGAAACCCCTTTACAGCTGTGCAGTCCTATTACCTCTGGCAGTCATCTCACTGTCACACTGATCAATGATTCATGTGTGCTAGAACCTCAGCCTGTTACCTCGCTGCACTGCTGCTCGCTGTTGCCACAGTGCTGCCGCCGCTCCTGTTATAATGACTGGACTCACTCAGAGTTCCTCTCTAACATGTGATCATTATGTGCGTTTTTGCTAGAGCGCAGTAGAGAAAGATGGACACTTACAGAGAGATGGATAGACAGACAGGGGAAAAAGAGTGAGAGTGAGAGTTCATGCTGAGCACATGCTGCTCGCGTAACTGACTGCATGCTGTGTCGTAGTGTGTGTAAGTGTGCCCACACAAAAGATAAAAAATGTATCAAATACTATAAGCAAAAGAGTTAAGAAGTGAGTGGAGCTGCTGGTTCCGGAGCTAGTTTTTACTACTGTACTGGACTGTGTTCTTTTAATGTTCTAAATGTTCCAAGCCATAACGCTGGTTTCCACGCACGTATCTTTATGTGCATTTTGAAGTATTGCATTAAAAAAAACCTTAGCTTTTCCTGCAATTTATGACAATAGATCTTACAATAAAGCTTTATGACAACTGAACTAACTTTCTACATCTAGAAAAAACTATAAAGTGGACCTTGAGCTTTTTATTCTTTTGTGTCAAATGTTTTTCCCACAGTCAATAATTAATCTTCACAGTACACAGTTGCTCTTCTTTGACACTGCTGCCCATCCAGGCCTCGGAAGAGCTCCAATTATGGAAACTTCCAGATCCAACTGCTAGCTAACTCCAGCAAATTAATGAGACTCTTGGTTGCAGAATCTTAGATCCCTCCTTAAACCCTCACTTTAAAAGTATTCAAATGTAAGCCTTTGTCCTGTCCTTGCCTGTGGCTACTTAAGTACTCAGTTTTTAAATACCCAGAATGAACTTGGTAAAGTGAAGAACAACAAATATGTTGTCAATACTTAATATTGCCGTGAGAACATCAGCTCCTACACAAGAGCATACACACAAACCTACGCTCTCCACCACCATCCTCTCCTCATCACGTCCGCAGGTCTTTATCCCTCCTCCGTGTGTGTATGTGTGTGTGTGTGTGTGTGTGTGTGTGTTTGTGTGCGCGCTCGCTCTGTGGCCCTAGATGCTAAGTGTTCTTGCAAAAGGTCAACAGCCATAAACCGTGAGAGTGAGAGAGTGGCTGATGAGCAGGAGAAGGAGAAGCATGGTCTGAGGGGCTTTTAAGGAGGGATGGAGTGGTGAGGAAGAGAAGATAGGAGAGCCAGTGAGGACTGTCGCTAAGAGAGAGAGTCATTACTGGAGTGGGTAACACTTGGCTAACAGAGGTGGGGGGGGGTGCACTCGAGAATAAAGAGAGAAAGAAAAGCAATCCAGATGAGAGGAAGTGAGGAAAGAATGGAGCATGAGAGAGTGAAGGGTGGAAATGCTTAATGTATGAGTTTAGGAATAACTTGTCATCACTCCCCTTACAGACTCATTTATGAAACTGTGTAATATATTGCGGTACAAACAGTGGTGATGCATACAGTACAAACCTACATTTGTTGGTGCAACACTATATTTCATGTTTAATTCTAATAAAGGTGAGTTAGTAATGGGCTTTAGTTTAAAGGAAATGTCTGCTGGACTGTCTCTAAATTTATCATTGTTGAATAAAATGAGATTCAGACTGTCATCAACATGTCTTTGCTTGCGTCCACATGCTTGTTATTTCTCCCACCTGTCTGCTAAAACTAGAGTACTTGCAGTACCAGACAAGCAGAAGAGATTTTGCTGGAGACTAAACTAGTGAAATTGAATGTACAAGGCCGATCTCTTGAGCTACTGTTTGGTATACTTTCTTTTTCCCTCGTCTTTTTAATGAGTCATCACAACTAATTTCACAGCAATGTGTTAATGAGAAAATCCCCCACACTGCATCTTTCTTAAATGAAAAATAAGCAAACTACAGTGACGGAAGAAAATAGATTTTAAAAAGAGTGACTTGTACCCACACTGATGTGGAGAATCTGTGCGTGTCCATGTCTGGTCTCGTCACAGGCTGACAGTTCAATTAGTCTGAACTAAATGATGCATGACGTCTCCCTCATGGCTCTAGTAATCGTCCGTGTTCTGCTTAGAAGAGCCCATATTGTGCTTGAATAGATAGCTAAACCAACAGTGGCTAAGGCTAGTCAGAAGATGCCAGAGTGGATCATGGGGCCACATGGGCTTCAACTCTCAGAGCTCATCATAGATTAGCTTTGCACAGAAAATAGCAACTTTTGTCTGTGCTTCTGAACCTTCAAGTGACTGCAAATGGCTTTGAACTATCTGGAGTTTTAATTAGGTATTCCTTATCAGTTCGGGATCAAGTGTGGGCGAGCGTGTGGGCGAGCGTATGGACGTGAATTTGCATGTGCGCATACATGAAACTGTGTGAGCGTGCTATGATTGTGTTGGTCACGCCAATATAATTGTGCATTTGTTTTTCTAAGCAGCCATTTTGTGCAAGCGTTGTCGGGCGTGTGTCAAGTGCTTTTTTTTCCGGGTGTCGGCAATCAGCAGACAGAAGACAGACAGTGAAGATGTTTGAAGTCGTTAGAAGTTCCTTACCTTGATCTGCATTCAGCAGCCATCCTCTGACTGCCACCAGCGCAAAGTAACTTTTTGATTTGAGTCTTTGCTTTTGTTTGATGTTCTGAATGTGTCAAAGGAGAAAAAAACCCTGCGATGATTTATTTATTTTGCTTTGTTCTTCACATCAGGAAAGGGACATTACCTTTTTAGATTCCTTTAAAGGAACAAACTAAAACAGTGTTGGAGTATAATCTCACTTGAAGGCAACCTGATGATTGGTCAGAGGATGGTAAATGTTTTACTGAACATTTTATTGACAGCCTTGCAAGACGCTAATTAATTTTGTTAATGGCCAGGTGTTAGTTGTTTTTATTTAACAGCATGCTGGATTGTTGTCTTAGTAAACAGTTTTATGAGTGGGAGGGGGAATCCTGTATCCTCCTATCCTCCCCTACCCTTTGTTATTTAAAAGGCCCATATGGATTGTGAATCGGCAGCAGCTTTCAAAGCATCATTAGTCATGCATAAAAGACTGTGTTAGCGCTTTAATACCAGCCCTGGGCTCAGGCTCTGAAGATCTGCCTTAATTGCCCCCCCCGCCACGTTCTGCATTCATGTACGCATGTCCACGTGCATATACTGGACTCGTTTGTGTATGTAGGTGTGGGGGTGTGTGTGTTTGGGTGTACCTTGTGGATTTGCTAATTGTCCGCTGCTTTACTAATAAGCAAATAAACTGAGTGAGAACCCGAAGATAGACATTGAAGAAGATTCAGACACACCTCTCGGAATGCCTTTACTAATGATCTTTTCTGTCTGACTGTGTGCGTGTGTGTATGTGTGTGTGCGTTTGTGTGTGTGCGTGCGTGTGCGTGCGTAGCGGTCCACCTGTTAGGTCTGACCTGGCATCTGCGGCACGGCGAGAGCCAGCTGTATGAGAACGGCCTGAGCTCGGCGGACCATCAACAGGATGACCGCAGCAAAACCAGACCTACCAGCTCCATCCACCTGCTGGACACACTCAACCCTGAAAACACACACGCTGGTGACAGAGGTAAGCTGACAGACACATACAGCATACACCGTAATAACAGATGTTCTGCACTCAACTATTGACAGGATGTGGCCGTCAGTAACAAGAAAGCAAATGTAATACAGCGATTTGCAGTTTTGTGATGATTAAATGTATTGAATGAACATTGGCTTAAAGCATTTTACACACTTTAACTGTGCTCTGCTGCTTTCATTTAGAATTTGTGACATTTTAAAAGCAATAAGGCAAGTGTGCAGTTAAACCAGTGGGGTGTTTTATAAAGCAAGATTAACAGTTATACTAGTCTAATTTCAGCAAGTCATGTTTATTTCCATGAAATTCTGTTTGATATTGGGGGTTTAAGTAAGTCTGACCTACAGTAACTTACCATGCAAAGTGGTAACTTTCCCATCAGGCTTTTTGATGCTTGCTTTTTCTTCAAATTGATCAAATTTTTACATGAGATGCCTTTACTGCTTAATTAAAGTCTGAGGTCTTATCTTATTCAGTCTTAAAGGGCAACTCTCCTGCTTTTTCACATCAAAGTATGTTTACCTTTCTTGGGCATCACTACTGCATATGTGAAAAAGTTGTACGGCGTATTTTTTGGCAGCACAGTCTGCTACATCGCCTCGAGTGATGTTGTTGCTGAAGTAGAGCTGGGGAAGTTACCGCATTACCCCAATACGTGATGCAAAAACACATTGGCCTACACATGTGCACGTTGTGTCTAATAACATGGATTTATTGATTCTAATGACAGGGATTGTGCCTGATGACATGGATTCAAGGTTTTCTACACAAAATTTATCATCAGAAGATGGAGCAAATCCAACCTTTTCACGAGAGCGCAATGTTCCATGACACATAACAACGTTCCATTGGTGTTGACTATTAAATTGCGAGAGTACCTGTGCTCCTTGAGAGCAATGTTAGTACTCCTTTAAGCATATACAAATAATAAAGTTAGACGGTAATCTGTAGCTGCAGCCAATATTTTCACCATATCTTTTCTTTTTTAAATATCTTCTGAATAAAATTTAAAAAAACAGACACCCCAATATCAGTCTATTAAAATTTACAACAAGACAGCCAGTCATTATTAAACATTATTTCCATCTGAGGCTGTTATGTCCCTTATAGTAGAATCCAACTGATCATTTCAAATGCTAAATGCTTGTATTGTTTCTATAAAAATAATTTCCTGAATTTAGTCTTCTTTGATATGTCATAGGTATTTAATTGTATGTTGCATATTATGTTTTTGCACACAATTTCCAGCACTTGTTATACAAAGTGAGCCTACATCATTAACGTCTGGCTTGAACTCAAGACGTATTGTTGTAATATAAGGTGTAAGAGCTTGAGTTAACAATGGATTTTAGCAGTACATGTCTAGTTGTGCCTGAGCTCTGAGTGCTGGTTGCCAACATGCTGCCAAATGCTTTGTTTTTGCTTTAATATGTTAATCTCCATGGAATGGATGTGATCAGTGCTTGTTGTCAAAGGTCTGTGTTCCTAAGTCATTAAGTCCTTATAAACCAGACAGTTGGCTCGCGCTTGCTACAGGTGTCCTTAATGATACAGGTTTTACCACAGTAAGCACTGCTTTTCTGGGTACCTTTTACTAAACACCTGTGTGCCAAGACGACAACACACACACACACACACACACACACACACACACGCACACACACACACTGAGAAAGGTTGGTTCCATTACATACATGTGGATACAGGTCACATACTATTTTAATTTATATACCTGTCTTTGAATATGAATCTCATTGTACTTTCTCTCTGCACACTTAATTAAAGTGCACATATTCTGTTCATTTTCAGGTTCATAATTGTATTTAGAAGTTACACCAGAATAGGTTTATGTGGTTTAATTTTCAGTAAACACCATATTTTTGTTGTCCTGCTTATTGCTGCAGATCCTGTTTTCCCCCTTTGTGTTGAGCTCTCTGTTTTAGCTACAGAGTGAAACATCTCATTTCTGTACCGTCTTTGTTGGGAGTCGCACATTCGCAGTAAGTACTGCTAGCTAGTAATTCAAATTGCCCCTTGGGGATAATAAAGTTACCTTGAACCTAGTCAGTTGCAGAGTGTGAGGGCGTGCTATGCTAACAGCTAGGCGAGCATTGTAACACGTGTTACAACCCATGCCTCTCTTCTGTCCTCTGCGACTGGGACACGATGGAGTGTTTTGTACAGAACACTTTCCATGGTGCTTTGACATGGTGTCCTAAACTAGTGCTTCGAATTGATGACAACGTGGCGGATATCCGAGAAACCCATGTCTCACCCAAAACAGCACGGATGTTTTTTTTTCTAAGTTTGTATTCGCACCAGAGACACAATGTAACACCCCAAATCCCAGAAATAATATGGGCACTTTAAATAGAAATCATCCAAGGGCTCTCAAAAGCACAGGATTTAAGGGAAGCACAATTATTTGAATAGAACGGTAGACTAGAATTTCCTCTTAAAATGTAAATAACAGCATTTAAACATTATGATAGGAACAAGTTTTGCAATAGGACTCTGGCTTGCATACATAACACACTGATCACAATGAATGTTCCAATAAGATAGAGAGACATCAGTCCAGAGATCAGCCTCAAACTGATTACTCATTTATTAGAAAGGCTAGGTAATTGGTTAATCATGTTCCCTCTTAGCCAGTACGTGACTGGAATAGCTTTTCTTCACTCTGCCATCTCTCAACTAGCCAGCGGAATTACTAACACCAATTTAACCCTATGACATGGGACATTAATTGTGAGTGTTCCAGGTCATGAAGTCAGGCAGGACATAGTAACCTTCATAGACTGACTCTGATGGATATTACTTTGGATGCTGTTGGAGCCCATGTTCAGCACTTACAGAGACTGTGCGAGGCAAACTGCAACCCGCTGCAATTTAGGCAACCAGGGACATCCCTAAAGCAACTATTCTTGATGAATCCTCACATTCTGAGGATTAACACTATCATCCGTGGCTAAATTCTCCGATAAAGCATGCAGGGGTCATGGAATACACTTCCGAGTGTTGCGTCACAACAATCTCTTGTTTCAACTCCTATTGCTTTATGTGATTGATTGAAACTGGGAAATCAAAATGGGCAAAGCTAAGCTGTTGGTGCAGGGGGCTCAGATTAATAAAATTGGCACGGTGGAGGTGGTCCCCCGGCAGAGGAGGGCCGGAGAGATTGGAGATTAGGCTGTAATCCAGTGTGGCAGATTATCACGCTCATCCTGCTTTACCCATCACCTCTCACACCAAGAGACCACACAATCCCCTAGATTACACAGCAAAGGATGGTGAGAGGAGGCTGCGGGGAATGGAAATGATGAAAACAGGACACGGTAGGATGAGGAAAGAGTGAGTGAGAGTGATGGGAGGAGAGAAGAATGATTGATGGATACCAATCTACATAAAAGATGTTTAAGGTATCTATCATAAAAGTGGCACATCATTTTAATGAAACAACTTATTAGCCATTTTCATGACTTTTGCCTACAACACAAAGAAACCAAGCAGTAAAAATTGTCTTTTTTTTTAATTCTTGAATCAATGATTTTATTTTTGATGCGTTGCTATAAACACAAGTACTAACATAGCAGTGGGGGGCATAAAGATGGCTGAGGAGACTGATTGGAGGATAGTTATCCGTTTCTGCTTGTTTGGATATAAACTGATGACACAGTAGGGAGAGATGAAACGAGCTCAACGGTATGATTGGAAGGTGGTAATCTGCTTTGTATTTCTGTTCCTGTATTTTTGGTGTTGTTGTTCTATGTCAACTTTAATGTCATTACGATAGGCTCTCTGTTTGATTTGTTGGCTTTTTGCCAAAATCCGGATCCTGTGCAGCAGAGTTGTAGTCTACCTTACGAGGCAGCTTGCAGCGCGGCACTAGATACTAATAGACACGTTGTGTCATCTGCGTATGGCTACTGTCTTGTCAAGCCGTGCGTGCTGTTTTTTATGTTCTTCATGCTATCTCTACTGCAGTTCCAGAGATCACCAGGAGCCCTTCTTAGTCTTCCACACATAAATGCCTCTCTTAATTAGTGCTACATTAATTGCCACTCCCCACCCCATGACAATCAACTTCAGGCTGATGTGCGCGTGTGAAGGCACAGGCACCAACACTTCCATCTTTCTCTTCCCCTCCCTTTACTTTATTTCTACATCTGACATGCATGCATGCGAGCACGCAGACATGCCCACACATACAGCAAAATTCCTCTGGTGCAGATGAAAGCAGAAGTGCCCGGAGAAGAAATTTTCTGTCAGTGGAATCCCTGCCTTAATGAAGTACATTGAAGTTTGAGAATAATATTTCAGTCAACGTGGAACTCCCAATATAATAATTATATGAAATGATACAAACTGACATACAGTAGAGTGGCATATTGCCTCATTATAATGTGAAGATGATGAAACGTGGAGCGTGTGGAATGCCATCTGAGCCTATGCGATGGGTGTATAAACCGGGTGTATGAAAGGAGAGTTAGTGCTGAATTGATTTCACTCTATCTGATGGTGTGGTTGGAAATTGTCTGTAGATGGATGGAATGTGACACAGACAGAGAGGAGGGCTCTTAAAGAGCACATCAATATTCTAGACTGCGTGCAGAGCGAGTGGAAGAGAGAGAGGCTGAGCAGTGGGTATGTGTACAGAAGAGTGTACATATTGCATGTATGTGGGAAAAGGATGTGTGTGTGTGTGTGTGCGCGCGCCTGCTGGAGCATGTGTGCAAATGCGGATGGACTGGTCGCTGTTACACTGGTCTCATTGATTTTCTCACGCTGGGATACAGTCTTAGGATGTAACACACCCACATACACACAGGCACAAACGCAGAGAAAGTATAGATCATTTGGTGAACCCCCTGCTTGAGCGCCTCAAGTTGAGAAAGCCCAACAGCTCAACATTTCTGTCTGCTACTCAGCCTGCATTCACAACATGTCATCCAAATATAGCTGAAGAAATTAAACATAATTTCAGGCTGCAGTCAGTATTTACAGTGTAGATGACACATTTTATGGTGAGCAGAGGGCTTTGTCATGCTCACTCTTGACATTTGAGAGTTTTAGATTGATATCTTCGACCAAAGGCAAAAAAAGAAAAAAATCACAGTCAATTTTTATCTTCTTGGTAAATGGACTAACACTTCTTTTTGGTGAAAAAAATATTTACTGTATTTTAGCCATAGTGTGGCTGAAAGGGGTTAAATGGGGTTTTGGGGTATTTGCCCTTTTACTTGGGTATTTTCATTTTATGCTACCTCATTCTGATACACACTACTCATAAAATATTGTACTTTTTTACTGTTGCTACTAGTTACTAGTGAATGTGTCCCTGGGCTGTAATGATAGTGGATGGTTGCTAGCTGGCTGTGGGCTGACTGGGGATGTGTCCCTGGGCTGGGGCTGTTATGATAGTGGGTGGTTGCTAGCTGGCTGGGGGCTGACTGTGGATGTGTCCCTGGGCTTTAAGGATCGTGGGGTGGTTGCTAGCTGGCTGGGCTGACTGTGGATGTGTCCGCGGGCTGTAATGATAGTGGGTGGTTGCTAGCTGGCTGTGGGCTGACTGTGGATGTGTCCCTGGGCTGGGGCTGTAATGATAGTGGGTGGTTGCTAGCTGGCTGGGGGCTGACTGTGGATGTGTCCCTGGGCTGGGGCTGTAATGATAGTGGGTGGTTGCTAGCTGGCTGGTTGGGGCTGACTGTGGATGTGTCCCCGGGGCTGTAAGGATAGTGGGTGGTTGCTAGCTGGTTGGGGCTGACTGTGGATGTGTCCCTGGGCTGGGGCTGTAATGATAGTGGATGGTTGCTAGCTGGCTAGGGGCTGACTGTGGATGTGTCCCTGGGCTGGGGCTGTAATGATAGTGGGTGGTTGCTAGCTGGCTGGGGGCTGACTGTGGATGTGTCCCTGGGCTGGGGCTGTAATGATAGTGGGTGGTTGCTAGCTGGCTGGCTGGGGGCTGACTGTGGATGTTTCCCCATGGCTGGAATAATAGTGGATGGTTGCTAGCTGGCTAGGGACATACTGTGGATTTGTCCACAGTCAGCAGAAGAGTAGAGGCAGACAGACAAGGGTTTGCTAGATTAGTCGTCTATCTATACAGTTAATGATAAATTTGTGGGTTTGCCCAGAGTTGTAAACGGTGGTCAAAACAGTCATACTAAAAATAACTGAGCTTGTCGTAATCTTATGTTGCCCACCAACAATTAGCTAACGACCTAGCATAAGCTACTTGCTTGTCAACCATGGACTGTATATTAGCTCAATATAAACGGACAACGCATCCGGTTTGGGAAAGTGCTGCAAATGCAGAAGTTCCTTAAACCTGCATTCTACCTGTATTCCAGCAGGGGGGGACACATGTATTTGTAAAAGGAAGTCGGCTTCTATAGAAGTCTGTGAGAAAGTGACCCACTTCTCACTTGATTTATTACATCAGTAAACATTTTCATAATGATTTTATGGTCTTAATCGCTAGTTTTATGTATTTCTGCAACACAGAATGATGTTCATTTTTTGAACTATGTTCCTGTTGATTTTAAAATTGGCGATAAAATAGGGGGTGTTTTAGGGCGTGGCTATAAGCGATATAATACAAAATATCGCTTGATCACGCTGATTTGATCATGGGAAGCCAAAATCGTGATCTTGGTTAGAATTCGATGGATTTAGCAGCCCTAATAGTAGTCCCAATAAAGTACAATAGAACTATGACTAGAAATAGTAGTTGTAGTTGTTCATGGCATAGCAGGGCACTGCAGGGCGTAGCAGGTAATACATCTCCTTTTTCTTTGATGTTAACGGCATGTCTTTTATTTTATTTTTATTTTTATTTACTTTTATTTAATAGTGTTTTTATTTTGCATTGTTTGTTTGTCTCTATAACTTTTTTTTCCCAACCTGTCAGTTGGGGTTCCAAAATAAGTATTTTTTTATCACAAGATGATAAAAAATGACAACAAAAAACATGTTTCTGATCATTATTTCTTACTTAATTTAATTTTTTATCTTAAGAAGAAACAATTTTACTAAAAATCCTTCAAATTAAACAATTTAAGAAGGAAAATTGACTGTGTGGTAGAAATGAAACCCCACTAAAGCTTGATTTATAGTTCTGGGTTGAATCTTTGCTGTAGGTACGTACGTATGTATACGCATAAATACTGACCCCACATCATAGCCTGACGTGCACTTCCCCAGAAGTGTAGCTGTACCGCAACAACTGTGATAGTTCTGCTCGGCAGTGGCTAGGGAGTGTCACATTTCTACCCTTTTTCAGCTGAACAACATGACATTTTTGAGGAGAGGGTAAACTTTTCCTACAGCTCTCCAGCCGTGGTTAGAAAGCACAGGGGAGACACTTTGGTTCTCCGTCTCCACTACGTCTCCACAGGCTGAGTTGGTACTCGGTCTGGAGCTACAGTAACCCCGTCGCTCTCTTACTCACTCTACCACAACACACAGACACACACGCACACACACCTTATGTGTTGGCTCTGCTATAACCAAGATGACTGATCCAAGTAAAAGGCACCGTGAAGGTTGCCGTTGAATTTTGGCGATAAAAGGTGAATCTCCCGTGGTGATGAGTTATGCACCAAAATGACTCAAAAGATTAGATAAAAGATTGTGGTTGGATTTTTCACCCAGCCCTAAGAAATAGTGCAGCAGCACCAAATTTATGTGGTTTTGCGTTTTCTGGTTTTGCTTTGGTGTTTCTAATATTTTAAAAGAAAGCAAACAATGTTAGCAGCTGACAAGACAGTGAGTGAAGGAGAGGGCGAGCCCTGATGGGGGAGAGAGAGAGATACCATAAGTTGTTCCACAGACGACCAGCGATGTCTGGTCATCATGTTTGTAAATTGTTTTTTGGTTCACTTCCTATATTTTGGTAGGATCACATTCTCACCTAAAGTGAACTTAACTCTAGTGCACTTGGAAGCGGACCAAGACTCCATTTTTCAAGCGGACCAGAGTGTGGTTGTTTAGAATGAGCTTTCACACCCCCCCCCCCAAACGAAACAGATTATCCCACAAAATGCTCTAGGGTTCAGTTAGAACGGACCAAAAGCTCAGGTGTAAAAGCCCCCTAAAAGAAAACATATGGACTTAAATAAAATGACTAGCATGGATACACAACACACAAACACACACACACACACACACATGGTTTGTTTTTTTCAGGCCTCTGCCCAGAGTAGATTATTACAAGCTTCGTAGAGGGCAATCAAAAACACACAAGTGCTTTCTCCATCTGTCAATTTATAAATCACATATTACAGGCGTAACATTGTAAGTGCACTCAGAGTGTCATGGAGGGAATGAGTTTGTGAACAGGCAGACTTGCTTGTCACAGACATAGCCCGAGGCTTGATGGTAGAAGGTGAAGACGAAAGAGTAATGGAAGGCCCTAAGGCCAAGAGCATTATCTTCTCCTGACTCTGACTGACACTCATTAGGCTGAACAGTGGAGAGAGGAGGCTGAAAGCTTATTAAACCAACTGCTGAAAAGGCCCTTAATTGAATCCAAGTAATTATAGAGACCTTGGCCATTGTGATATTTTTATTCATCCTGCGGCAAACTCAATTTCTCTTGCATTTGGAACACTATTAATGTTGTCCGCACCAATGTGCGTGAGATTCACACACAGGCCTACGCTTCAATATCGACTTCCACACGCACACAGTTCCGGTCCCCCCAGACATGTCCCGCCACCAAGACCTCGGCTGCACTTTTAGTCTGTTCTGGCTTCATTAGAATCTGAGGGATAATAACATTAATTGCAAAGACAGTTTAGTTCCTTTGAAAATAGATTACAGGTGTAATTGTTTTACCCGAATAACCCGTAGGCAAGAGAAATTAATTAGACCTTGTGTCCCAAGTCCTAATGTAGCTCATCTCTTTCGCTGGCCTGGCACACACACACACACACACACACACACACACACACACACACACACACACACACACACACACACACACACACACACGACAGACAACAGACGGACGAACAATGACAGATGACAATATACAGATGTTAGCTAGCCATTAGAAAGGGGGGGCGTCCAGATGTCTTGTGGCATAGGAACCTTTCAAGTGCTATATGTACAATGTGTGTTTCATATTGTGGGTGTCAAATGGTGTCATTGAGGGCATTAGCTGTGTTATGTGCACGCCATGCCACACTGCCAGTATAATTGGCTGAGGCAGCATCATTATATGAACAGTTTGTTCGTTCTAAGCAGTCCTGAACATTAACCCTCATCATTTCCATCAAGGGCACATCGGGCTTGATGGCAGACATGAATAACACTTTGATCCCCCCTTTTAAACAAGCTCAACACTTTTGAAATAAACCTCAATACATTTTTTTGCTTACAGCTTGCTTCTGCCCCAACTAATGATGAAAATCCCAAGAAGAGATTTATGCGATGCCATTTATTTTTTGTTGTAGGTAACCAATGAAAAGTCTGAATTTCAATCTGTTTTTTGCTTATTAAAGCCACGAGATAGCAAGGTGTGAAGGAATTTTACCTCCCTGCTCGCATATTGGCTTGTTTAAGCTTGGATCTCTTTTGCCTGCCAAGTAGGAATGAACGGAGATTTTCTGTTTTGAAAGATATTTTCAGAGAATGGTCTTAGGTTTTGTGCCGAGAGACACGGGGCTCCAGTGCTGGTGGAGCACATTGATTGACAGCGGTAATCTGAGCAGCAGGGGAGGCCTGAAGGAGCCCTAGTCACCACGCAATCCGTCTGGTTTCTGCAGGATTCCCAAAATGCCTCGATCCTTCACTCCCTTTTTTTTTACTGGAGCTGCAGTATCATGCTCGGCTGTGGAGACACAAGGAGAAAGAGATGCAAGGAGGGTTTTTCTTCATTCTTGCATCAACAGCTGTAACTTGACACCGCCACCTCCTCTTTGGACATGATCCTCTCGTCTCTTCTCATCCCCCTCTTCTTCTCTTCTACATCTCCCCAGCCCCCGTCTCACACATACTCCACCACCCATCCTCGCAGCTGACCGGAGTGCTGCTTTCTGTCCCCATGTTGCATCATGTAGAGGCGCAATACAGTAATTAGCACCAGAAAGACGTGCCTGCTCATCTGCCACCCAGTCGGCCTGCTCGCCTGTCTGCCTGCTAGTGTTCTGCCAACTGCCATGCCCTGTTCATGTCCCATTCATCTTTTTGTTGAATAAAAGGCTGCTTTCCTCGGGACATTCATCCCTCTGCTGGCCTTTGTTTTTGTGCCGATGCACAGTAGTGGGGATAAGTATTAAAAGGAATAGACTGCTGAGGTAGACTGAACGACAGAAATGCATGAATGCATACCTTAGTTCTGCCAAGCTGCTTTTATTCGGTTTTCTAGCGATTTTAGTGGCAAGTTATGCTTCACACAGGACACCTGTCTGTTGTTTCTCTTTCATTTCAAACCTTTTTGAACTCTCTTTTGTTGTCATCCCCTCTCATGTTTCTCTCCCTTTGTCTTTCCCCCCCGCTTCCTCTATCCAGCTCTCTTGTCACAGCTCAGTCTAGTTCAATAAATTAACCAATTAATCAATTTACTTTTTTTTTCAATCTTTTCGTCCAAAGCAGAAGAAGATAAAAGAGATGGAAGATAAAAAAAGAAAAATCCTTTGCTTGCTGCTTTGGCAGTTATTAGCATGATATTTAACAGTAAATGTAAGAGTAGGTTTTAAAGGTAAGGGTTCTGGTTGAAGAGAAATAAGACAGCAGCTCTGTGTTTAAAGCTAAATTGTGACATCAGTGTGCAGTCTGCCTTTTTAGAAATGCCAAAGCCAACCTGGCACGCGGCAATGTGACGTCAAAATGATGTAGATCTCGCTGGCGCCAGGATTTTGAGTGCATGACTAGAGGAGGGACTGCAGGTCTCTATTGTAAACTTACTAGTTCCAGATGAGCTCTTTTATGGTGAATGAAAGGCTTGATTCGACCAAGTAGGTCATAGAATCAAATCGAAAATTGACGTTAATGCTGCTGCCAGTTGTGCCGTTGTTTACCTTTTTTTTGTCTTCTTCTTCTGGTCTGTTGAAATAGCAAACTTGGTAGCCTTTTCTGCATTAGCGACACCTCTGTTCAGGAGAAGACTGTGTCAAGACTAGTGTCACGACCACCACGTGCAAAAATAAATAGTCACGGCGCTCCCATGACGTTACATTGGCATGTGACACGTCGGCTGCGGCTAGAATACTGGACGCTTGACCCCTGACTTCCACCAATTGCAGAAGTCAGGTCATTGGTACCTGGGCCCGGTAGGCCCGTTGGCCCACCCACCCATGTCATGTGCTAACACGCTCCCAGTGACAACATGCTGCTGTTTAGCAGATGTAATGTTTACCATGTTTACTATCATAGGTTATGGTGTGTATAACATGTTAATAATTGCTTATTAACAATAAATACAAAGTACAGTTGAGGCTGATGGGAATGTCATCACTAGTGCAGGTATTTGGTCATAAACCAAAGTATTTAACAAATTAAAACTCTGACCTGAGGATTGCACTAGATGAAAACTTAAGCGATCCCCAAAATTATTACAATATATCTTGAGGAAGATTTTAATGTTTGTACCAAATTTTATGAGAATCCAACCCAATTGTCGAGACAGTTCACTCAAAACCACAAATGACATCCTCATGGTTGTGCTAGATAAAAAGTAATGTTGATCACCAAAGTAATTAGGATTCATTCTCTGTGCACCATGAATTTCTGTGCAAGAAATTACTTGCAATCCATCAAATAGTTTCAGTTAAATCTTTTTCACTTTCATTATCGTATCATTAAAATTTCAGACTGTACAAGGATCATACAGTATGTATGACGCGTAAAATGGGGAACCCCCCCCCCCCAACTAAGCTACTAAAAGTTTTTTGGTAAGGGCCCAATATTAATAAACATACAACACAGAATTTACACTAAACTTAATCCTAAAAAAATGTCACAATAGACACAACACAGTTCATAAAACATGTTATGTTATAAGCAGTTTTTCCTTTGGATTTTTTTATTTTTTTTGAAGATTGAGACAGAATGCGACATTTTCCAGCTTCCATCAAGCACGTTCCAGATCTGTAGTCCCCAACACACTACACTCAGGCTCACACACCTCAGCCTGCCAGTGATTAGATGTTATTCCCTTGGGTCATAGGTGGGCTGAGGACGAAAAATTGGAACAAGCTCACACAATCTCTAATTTAACCTGTAAAATGATCTGAAAGATCATGCAGGCACTATGAAAGACATATTCAGTAAGCAAACCAAGGCCACAAAACAAGGGAGGAGTGGGAGAATTGGGCTCCTTTGTTTTTGTTGCGACATGTCAGTCTGAACGAAGGTGGTGGACTGACCGACTGAACGACAGACCCCCCAACCTGAGTAGAAACAGTAGCTACTCACAGGCCTGCACTCTCCACCTCCCTATCAGTGGGAAAGTACATGTGATATATGCCGACAAGCCTGTGGGTGGGCATGGTGTCGCCATAATGGAGAGGTAAAGCTGCAGGCATTATAGATTGAGAGCGAGCGGCCTCGTCCATGAATCTGCCCCTAACTGTTCATCTGCCTTTGTGGCCGTAACGATCGGCTGGCTCCCCTCTGTCACCATATTTTCTCCATCTTAGTTTAGAAGCAGAGATATATCTCTCCATAAAGGCCGACACAAAGAGGTCTGGAGAGCCTCGCCCGCTCCGCTACACAAAAGACTCAGGCCTGGTGGTTGATAAAAAAGCTTATGGAGAGGAGAGGGGCCGATGGCCAGGGGACTGTTGGAAAGACCTATTCTCTTCACAGACAAAGACATGCTCTCACTCAAGACACTATCTGTGTGCCGTGGTGCTGTTTGTGAATGCGTGCTTGCCCCTGCCCTCCTCACTTTCTCTCATCCACCTCTCTGTCTTTCTCCTTTTACACACACATGCTAACACAGAAACACACACACTCTTTCTTTCTTGTTAGACGATGCTAATGTAACACACGACAAAGCCCCAGTGGACTGCTCAGACAAAACACTTCCTTTCTAAAGCAGTTCATCTTTATGCAGAGCCTATCCAAAGCCTTGCCAAAGCAGGGTCCCTTAAAAAGCAGGATCTTCACCAGCACTCAGTCATTCCTGATGTGTATTCAGTCTCTCTTCGTTAAAGGGCGGTTGATCACACTGATGTTTGAAGACATTAGGTTGGTTATTAAATGCTCCCTCTGATACTGAATAGAATTCCCTGTCTACCGTGACAAATCCACAGTATGTGACTGAACAATATCTCCTGTCCTTGGTTTTTACCTGCAGAGAAATGGGTGCGAGGCCGGGCCATCGACCGTGGCGAGGTGGACATCGGAACCCAGCAAAGCCAGGCAATCCCACCGGGACTTTTTTGGAGGTTTCATTTGACTGTGCACCATCCGACCTACATCAAGTTCAACCTGTCTCTCTCCCACAACGCACTGCTGGGGGTCTACGGACGCAGGAACATACCGCCTACACACACTCAGGTAAAGGAGGCTCCTGTTGTAGCATGCTGTTCACCCAGATGGGCTTGTTTGCTGAAGTACCACGTACCACATCCACACTAATGCACCTTTTTCTCTCCGGTCTTTCATCCACACAAAGGCAGTTTTTGAGTGATACATTTTGAAAAATCTGGCCTCACGTCAAGTGCTTGATTAAAGACAATTATGTACATGGCGTAATATTTGCTATATAAATTGTATTTTGTAGAGAAAATATTTTCTCGCAAAGAATTATTTAACTTGAGCAAACAAAAATCTATTCTGTGCTCAATGTATTTGTCTGTTGGCCGTTTTTCCAGACAGTGTCTTTCTTGCTCTCTCAACAACCCTTCATGCTCATTCAGCCTGTGTCATTGTGTGCCACATTTTAAGCCACTATTAAGATTAAGATTTAACTATACAGGTGGAAATTGCGAATCCCATTGCTGATTCTAATCATGTTTTTTCAGTTTAGTTCAAAGATTGACAGTGGGGATGAATGACACAATAACAAGGGGGATGCATTTTGGTCATTTTGCTTACAAGGGGTTCCCCCCCCCCCCCCCCCCCCCCCCCCCCCCCCCTTCTCATCCCACCACAAATTGCCTACTACATATGCCTGCCCAGACAGGTTAGGGGCTGTGTAGCAGTAAGAATTCAAGAAAATGACTTCCTGTCACCTCTAACCTTGTGTGTGATCACTCATGTTAAATGCCAGTAAAGCCAATTACACAACACAGGTGTCAATAAACTGTATTTATTTTTTTGTCAGACATTTGCGAGCACAAAATAATGTTTTGATCATCTGTGTGCAGCAGAGCATGAATTTCTGTCTGCCTGTTTAACAGCTCGCTTTTATGAGCCATGAACAAATCACTATTTTTTTCTGACAACAGAGACGGAGAATATGTAAATGAGAACAATTAAATTGTGAGTTTGGCTGTATTAAAAGAGATGTTTAGAGATGATGGAAAACAAAGGTGCAGAGAAATCAGGCTTTGTCTGCCATACCAGATGCAACATTTTTACATTTGTCAACTAAAAGAAGAATTTTGCCATTTTTCGTTATGTGGAAAGAGATGTTAACAAAAGCTACTGAAAAAGTGTGGATGCATGTCATTTTTACAAGGAAACAGCGATTTCTGATTTAGTCCGCTTAGTGTAAATAATGTCTCTCAGACACGTTTCCAGAAAACAATACACACACACACACGGGCAATCTTTGTACACCATGTAGAACAGCATTGTGCCATGCGAGAAGCACTTACACAGACAAAAAGATAACACACACTGAGTCATCTGCTTTTTAACATCAGTGTGCCCCTGCTCTCGCCTGCATGAAGAGGTCTAATTAGCTGTTTTTGACACTAGTGTGACACACACCCTCAGGGAATAAGGAACAGCGAGTGCTTGCTAGTTCAAGGTTTTAGGATGGAGAGGAGGGGAGGGAGAGATGAGGGTGGTGGGGAAAGTTAAAGAGGGTGAGAAAGAAACACAGGTTTAGAAAAATGTAATAATAGTCTGTTCGCATGAAAATCCTGGGTCGTTAAAGTCTACCTGGGCTATTAGCAGGACGTCAAGTTGTTGGACTAGTTGCTGGGGAACATGTCTTGTAGTGGACTGAGCTGCCACGGATGATGATTTCGCTTCCTATTTTTTGGATTTCTGTTTTGGAATTACAATCTGATATCCACATCTAATGCAATTCCCCCAGCTTTTTGTATACAGGCGGTTTTCCAAAAGCATTTAATTGGCAGATTCACTAAGCTCACCAAACGGCAGCCACACGCCACTGCACA
This sequence comes from Etheostoma spectabile, assembly GCF_008692095.1. Classification (NCBI taxonomy): domain Eukaryota; kingdom Metazoa; phylum Chordata; class Actinopteri; order Perciformes; family Percidae; genus Etheostoma; species Etheostoma spectabile. Next base: position 1,601,033 of record NC_045742.1, read on the forward strand.
ATGAAAATGTCCTTAGCTTTTATGCAGGTTTAGTACATTTCCAGTTGCACCTATTCCAGTTGGATGATTTTGTTGTTGTCTGATTGTGTGTCCAGTTTGACTTTGTGAAACTGTTGGACGGGAAGGCCCTGCCCAGGTCCTTGACTGATCCCGTCTTGACTGCCAAAGCACCCAAAGGCCTTCTGCTGAGCGGCCTCCAGGAAACCGGCTTCATAGAGTACATGGACCCCGGCACCTGGCACCTCGCTGTCTACAACGACGGACGGACCCTGGAGCAAGTGTTGCTCCACAGCACTCCCATAGGTAAGGAAGATTATTACACCTCACTGAAACAGGTAGCCTTTGTTCCACATCCAGTGTAGTATATATTTTTTCTTTTATAGTTATTGAGTTGTATGGTGTGCATTTCACTTTTTGCATCTCAGGGTTGCTTCACGCTTGTCCTTTATCCCCATAAAGGACTTCATCTGTTGATGTGCAAAAACATAAGGACATGTCCCAGAGTAGTAGTTTGAGACTCATTGACATTTGAAGGGAACTTTTCCCTTTATAAGAGTGAGCTTGGCATGGCAAGAGACAGCCGTTAGAAAGGGGAGGACAGCTCCTGCAGTAATGACAGGGCTTGCTAACTGCAGCTCATTGCTATGACACACACGGATGGCAGTGTAAATTGAAGGATGTGAATAATGCAAGAGTACGTGGCTGAATATAGACACTTGGATAATTACCAGGGCAGTTTCAACACTCCCCCTTTGTCCAGTAGCCCTTGAGAGAATACAGTTTTGAAACAACAACAAAAAAAGTGTTGGGGAAATGTAGTAGCACTGGAACACCATGGGGGGGACTTGGTAATTTTTATGTAGCAGACGCGTTATGTGGCAATTACAAAGTGTGACGAACAGATATTATAAAAAACACTCTGTGAAACTCTATTTTGGGAGTCGTGCTGATCTTTAACTGGCCATGTTTTATTTAGTTATGTTTCTTAATGCTTATAAGCTAAATATGTGTATCACCAACCTCTAACAGCCAAAGTTGTAAGCCAATCAGTAAACAGCTCCGTAGTGCCAAAACCTTGTACTGTAGACATCTTTCATCGTCATATTGACAGAGTCTTTTATATAATGACTGACAGAATGCGACAGCTAAAAACAGATTTTATTTCAGAGCTGTCAAACATTTGTTGACATGTGTGCAGTCTATAAAGTCTGGAATCTACCAGCCCTATTTTGAGTCCCATATTTTGAGCTAAACAGAAAACGGCAGCAACTACAAAGAGTTAACTTCCCTTGTCCTCTTCAATTATGAAACAGATGGGCTAAAATAGCAGCCTTTAGTCAACTTAGGTTTTTCCAAATAATTAATCAAGTGATTTTGGCTTGAAAAGGGAAAATAATATTAATGGGTTGTTGTCAAAGTTCATTTCACTGCCCATTTACACCCCTAACTAGGGTTACAAAATCAAAACCATTGCGTTACAGTACAATAAATTCCAATAAGGGTAATAACAGTATGCTTTAGCCCAGAGCGGAGGTTTATGGGGAGACGAGGGAGAAATGAGACGATCTCTTTCGGGAAATTCAGCTTTTCCGAAGCAAAGAGTAACCGGATACAACAAAGAAATGCAGGGTATAAAGACGAGAAGAGCAATCTTAAAAATAAACAAACAAAAAAAAAAGTATTAATAGAACATATCAGTGTGACAAGAAAAGAAATATGAGAACATAAAGAACATAAAAACAATACATGATATTTAGCATACAAATGATGCTAAAGTGAAAAACAACCGGGATGTATTGTATGTAAAACGTGTGCTGAAGTTTAAACATGCTTACAAGAGTAATGAGGTATGTGATTACATGAGACAGAAAACGCTCACTATAATCTTCTCGATAAAGGTTAGAAAGGAAGATAGAAGTAAGTAAGTTGTGGTTGAACAATCAGTCAGTTGACCTGTATCGGTCAGAAGACATTATGTTGTTCTGTCATCTGTTCACAGACCGTTACACACACACACACACACACACACACACACACACACACACACACACACACACACACACACACACACACACACACACAGTATCCCGTTAACTCTGGGCTGCTGCCGAGTAGGATGGAAAATTGTCGGCACAAATTCTGATACGTCTATGCACTATACTCCACTGTCACTTCTCAGTGAGTGCGACTATAATGTATAAATGTGTCACAATAATGTTGGGAAAAAAATGAAAAGGTGAGAAGAACATCTGCTGATTTGAAAATAGACATCGTATTTTCTGTTTTGTATAGAAAAACAGCAGCAGGTGCAGAAAAAGACTTTCATTGGTGTTAACATGTGACCCAAAAAATCTCTGGCTTAGTGATATCTGCGACTCACCAACGCCACTTCAGCCCCATCTTCTTTAGTTCTGCTCAGCCTGTACCCAGGCATAGAGTGGTGCTTCCTGCAGTCCTATTAATCATGAATAATTGCTGCACTCTTGAATATTATGTTTTTCACAATGGCCTACAAAAGTGTAAGAAAAGGTTTCATGTATAAACCTGGAAGTTTTAACAAAATAGATGACAAACAAAAAAAGTGGTTAGCTTACGGCTGGATGCTTCTAGTTAGCTGAGCAGCCATTTAATTTTTTCATAAAATTATAAAGCCCAAGGGTCATAAAGCATGGCTGAAACTTTACAGGCTCATAAAGTACAATTGCAATGCGTATTTGACCAATCAGATCACTTGGCTGGATACACCCCTTTTATAATAGCATTTAACTGCAATAACTTATGGCATGAGTGATTTCAAACTGGAAAGGGTTGAGTCAGTGGAAAGTACCAAATGGGTGTCTCACACACACACACACACACACACACACACAC
>NC_045742.1:1603913-1615771 GCF_008692095.1 Etheostoma spectabile
ACACACACACACACACACACACACACACCCCTACCTGCCTGGAGATTTTTATTGTTGAGACATTGACCTGAAAGATTTGGAGCTTATTTCACTGTTACTACTCTGCACCTTACGGCCTTGCGCTCTCTGACTGATCAATCATCTCCTCTGGATTAAAAGGAACTCCGTGACCTTGCAGATGAGTTTTTGTTCACTGCATGTGTCAGGTGCCGGATGCAATATTGGAATTTGTGTATGCAAAGATTTTATTCCCAAAGAGAAAGAGACACTTACAGAAAAAGGTTTATGAGTCCTCCTGACTGTGTAGGAGAAAAGATGATTGCCACTCCTTCTCTCCATCAGAGTGACGCTGACGGGTGATGGAGGTGAAAATGACTTTGGTTTCTGTAGTGATGCGCTGCTGTGGAGGATAACGCTGTGCTGCCGGCTACTGGCAGGGCCTGTCTCATTAGCATGTGTCACACGCTCCTCAAGGCAGGGGTGTCACATAATAACTTTGCGTGCATGTGTTTGTAAATGTGTGTGAGTGCGTGCGAGCAAGCCATGCCACAGGAGGATTTGTCATCCATGCTCCCTGAACAGTGCCAGCCAGGGGACTGCAGAGGTTTGACTCAGGAGTCGATCCCTGTTCAGAGGAGCAGAGCGGGATGGCACAGGGTCAAACAAAGGATGACATCCTTGACACGCATTTTAATTACTATCTAACTTGGATAGAGTCTGACAGCCTCTTCTCCACCTGAATCTTCCATCTTATGTAATGCTCTAAAAGCATAAAAGTGCTCTCCCTCTTTATCTATCTTTTCCATGCTGTCTGTACACGGAATGAGATCTGACATGATGGACATATAAATGGGAGGAAAGGAGAGCGGTAAAAGGAAGGCAGCTAATTGAAGTCCAACGGCGGAATATGATGAAATGCATATAGGCTACAGAAGGATATGATGAAACGCGCGTTTCCAAATGAGACAACGCACTAGTAGGAACAAGCATTGCATTGATATTGGCAATGCCAAGAGTTTAGTGACTGTAGCGACACAGTATTAGCCATTCTCCAATATCTCGTGCACTCACAATGTCAGATTTTATGTTGTTCAATCTCGTTCCACACTGCGCCCTTGTAAACAGTTTGTTGATTAAGCCTTGATGTTTGTAAATTTGCGCGCAGTGTGTTTTCCAACCTGTAATACAGTATAATGTGCTTAGTGCTACTGAGTGTAAGTGAGTGCTTGGCCATTCCCCAGAGAGTGATAGCAGCTGGATCAGACTAATCTAATATAGCCCCTGAGTCTGGGGAGCCATCCATTGCTTATCAGATCTCTTATTCAATAACAGAGAGCTATGCCAGCTTATGGAGTTACATGTAGAATATTTTCAAGTTTCATTTTTTTGTTTTTTCTCTTTGCCTTTTGTGTGTGTGTGTGTGTGTGTGTGTGTGTGTGTGTGTGTGTGTGTGTGTGTGTGTGTGTGTGTGTGTGTGTGTGTGTGTGTGTGGTGTGTGTGTGTTGGTTGTGCAGACTCAATGGATGGCTGCTCTACAGACTGTAATGGAAACGGAGAGTGTGTGGCTGGACACTGCCACTGCTTTGCTGGATTCTTGGGTCCTGACTGTGCCAAAGGTAAAGATATCAGATAAAGGATGAAAACACCAATGTCTCTCAATGCTTTCTGATCTCTCTACCCTGTCTCTGACACTCAGCCTCAAGCCCAATCGCTTCTACTGTCACTTTTCATAAACCTGTCACAAATGTACAGTTTCACTATCAAAAAAAGGTTATTCAAAAAGGTGTAAATAGTGCAGGGGACTATTTTCAGCTGTTAATACACATTTGGTAAGCTGTGGTTTGCCTAATGAAAAAAAAAAAAAAAAAAGCTTTTCTACCTGTTTCTTTTCTCTCCCAACTTGCTTTCTCTCTGCCACTGTTTTTCATTCTTTCTCTCCCTCTGTCCTTTGTAAAATGAGTGTAGTTGTATCTGTCTCATTGTGTAGAAACAGCTGATATAATATAACAATCTATGATTTATTTACGCTAATCATTTATTCATTGGTTCCTCTTATCCTTGCTCATTTGCCTGCGTTATAATATGCAATGTTTGAAAAGTTAGACAGCAAGTTTTGGCAAGAGTTGTAAAAAGTGAAGTGTGAATTTATTACTGTGGGGTACAGAGTGTTAGATTTAACAACGGATCAAACAAACACATAACACATGCCAGCTCGCATGAACGCACGGGCCTTCACTGCAAATTATCCCAGAAAAAAAGGCATTGGTTCAGGATCCTCTTTCTAATCTATTTGACGTTTGGAGATGCCATACCTCATCCAAAGAGGAGAGAAGGGTGGGGAGGGGTGGTTGGGGGTGTAACTGTCAGTGCGTCATCAGACACTCACTGACTTTATTCTACCTGGCTGTCATTACATTAGCTACACAGCTCTCCATATCTGCATGGAGATAGCTCTGCTTTCCACCCTCATTCTATAAACCCCTAATGCTCTCTTTCCTAATCTTCCGTTTTCACGATTGTTTTCACGGCCTGTTCAGAGCGAGTGAGGTGACGTTGGGGGATTTTCTACTATGCCTGGGTTGCTGTGGTAGCCAAGCTCGGTAGTGGTGCTTGAGTAAATTGAAACAGCGTGAGGGATAAGCTGGAGTGTGTGTCTACGCACGTATGAGCGTGTTGGTGTGTGTGTGTGTGTGTGTGTGTGTGTGTGTGTTTGTTGAGAGAGAGAGCAAGAGAGAGAGACACAGGCTGCTTGAGGATTTTCTGAATCCGCACACTAGCTGAGATAAGAGAGCGTAGCCCCACTCACAGTAGGTTACTGCGGTCTCCCAGCTAATAACTGCAGCACAGTGTGTGTGTGTGTGTGTGTGTGTGTGTGTGTGTGTGTGTACGCACTACTGAGTATGTGGGTATAATCTGTGTTTGTCCTGTTGCAGATTCATGCCCCGTGTTGTGCAGCGGCAACGGCGTGTATGAGAAAGGAAGGTGTGTGTGCCTGGCAGGGTGGAAGGGGGCAGAGTGTAACGTGGAGGAAGGTCAGTGCATCGACCCCACCTGCTCCAACCATGGCTCCTGCATCCAGGGAATCTGCATATGTACCCCAGCCTACAAGGGGGTTAACTGTGAACAAGGTAAGGAGTTTTATTCTCTCAAAAGAAACGCACCTCATTATGTCACATCTGCACAACAATGATGGCTCTACTCATACACATTTCAAACAATGATTTTGCTATTTCTAGTCAAAGCTGCAGTAATTAATATTTTCATATTGACAATGAATCAAATGACTATGTGCAATTTGACAGGGGTCCTCCGTAGTTTCAAACCCAGAAAGAATTATCCCCCGACTCTGCAGACCCCGTCAGCACCATGGAATGTTTGTGAAGTGGAATCAGTCGAGTCCATTTTAATTTATATGGCCCAAAATCACAAATTTGTCCCAAAGGGCTTACAATCCGTACAGCATACTATATATTCTTAGACCAGCAGTCCAGATAAGGGTAAACTCTCAAAATGACACTCTCTGTTCTGAATGTGAGAGATAGCCACGCCCCCTGATTTGCATACAAGAACTGTAAATAAATAGAGAGGAGAAATAAATAAATGTGGCATTAGGAAATAATAGTCTCTTGAAATAAATAAATGTGGACTAAAGAAATAAAAGTACCATGAAATAATTGAAAGAAAAACCTTTTTATTTAACTAATTGATTCACTTTTATATGAATATTTACATTTATTTAATTATTGATGTATTTATGGCCTCATTTATTTATAATTGATATATTTTCAAAGGCATATTTATGTATGTATTCATTTATTTATATATTTATTCATTTATTTAATATTGAATACATATTTTTTCAGTTTGTAAACCTATAGCATGCATAAAAAAAGATATATATCACAATGAAGGAAAGGGGAAAAGCCAAAAAGCATATTATGAGCACTTTAAGTGATATTGTGTCAATGGTGGGATTTTTGCTTGTTCCATTGGCCCCAAGTGGCCAATTAATGCAGCATTCATTATAAATAGAACTAAGGGCGTTAAGTCAGACTCAGTGGTCAGTGAAACGGAAGCAGTGGGGCAGACACAGAGCAGTAGTAGCACACTTTTTAATTAACTAACTTAATCGGATGTCAGGAAAATAAACGCCGATACAGAAAATCTGCAAACGGCCCGATAATCATCCAGGGCCGATAATCGGTCGATCCCCAGTTGCCTCTACGTCCCTGGAACTGCTGGTAGCTGATTCAGCATGACCTTTCATGGTGCAGATTTAGCAAAATGAGTCAGGTAGTGGAGAGCTATGTACAGTATGAATGTAAATGTGTGTATGTGTGTGTGTGTGTGTGTGTGTGTGTGTGTGTATATATATATATATATATATATATATATATATATATATATATATATATATAATACTTTATCTTTACACCACTCAAGACTGCTGAGAAACCTGGTGGGAAGAACTGGAAACCAGAAAAAAAATTATAATAATGATACGTTATACAACACTGTTTTCTGACAAAGAATGTCCTATTACGTTCTCATAGGCTTCTCAGTATAACTCTGTTCCATCTATTCATATACAAATATTGTTTGTGTTGAAACGCTTAGGACCTATAGGAAAAAAACTATAAATCGAACTGTTTATTTTTTCTCCATATAAGCTGTACTAACAAAATCTAAAATACTATTATTATTACTACCATTTCTATAACCCCTCTCATACCAAATGATAGCATTTCTAAGCAACGTAAAAAATAGCAAATCATTGTATGTCTGTGCTGTATACTTGTTATATAATGTATATACTGTTACTGTTATATTATTGTAGACAAGACATCAACATAAAAGCAGTTGAAATGACAAGAGTATAAATGATTCATGTAGCTGAGGCCCCTCGGTTACAGTTGTAGAGGGAACCAGCCGTAGGCTGTTGTCACATCCTCCCCCTTTGCAGCTGTCCATTGTAAAACCACCCAATAAATTAGCAAAAACAAACAAAGCCATGATATCTAAAACAATTATGATGTTACACTTGACGATAACCTGATGGCTCAGCTGTCCCAAAGTCCGCCCTGCTGTTGCCTCCAGGATCTCGGCCTGCAGAGACTACATCAGGTGTTTGACCTTGAGCGGTGGAGCCAAGCTGAACTGTGCTGAGCTTTGGCTCGGCGCTTAGGGCTGTAATTACACACACTGACACACACATGCACGCACGCACGCACGCACACACACACACACGCACACACAAAGCAACCCATTTCACCCCTTATCAAAGCCTCAGTTCTAAGTGTCCTATGAAGTGTAATGTTGTGGAACAGATACAGGGATTTTAGCTAGGGTGGTTAACTCCTGGATGGGATGCAAAGAACACTGCTTTCATACTCGGTGAACTGATGATTATAATGAGGTTGGCCCCCCATCCTTACATTTCCTCCTTCACCCTCTGACTCGTTCTTGCTTGTTCTTTTGTCCCCTTCTCTCTCTGCAGTAGACTGCATAGACCCTCAGTGTGGCGGGCACGGCGTGTGCGTGCGCGGGGAGTGCGTGTGCTCGGCAGGCTGGGCAGGAGTGAGCTGTGATGACCCGCTGCCAGCCTGTCAGGAGCAGTGTTCAGGACATGGCACCTATCTCCCTGAGTCAGACACCTGCACATGCCAGCCCAACTGGACGGGACCAGACTGCTACACTGGTAAAACCTGAGGATTATTGTTCACCCTCTGAAAAAACACAGGAATTTGAAACTGCACATGTATAGTTTGCCAGTGTTCTTGTAGTACACATGGTTTTGCCAAAAACTATTTTCTGGGGATTTGATAGACATGATAAAGAAATATGTATTGGAGCCACTCTGTTACATGGGTGTGCCTGTGTGTGTTTGCATGTGTCTTTTTGCACTCTCTTCATGCTGGTCGTAAATGAGATTTCCCCTCATGACTCTCTGACGGCAGCACTTCAGACCCCCCCCCCCTCTTCTTGCAATATCACTCACTTTAGTGCACATTCATGGTGTTACACACATGTACTCATGCACACCCAGATACGTGCACACGTATTTTCCTTAGCTAAATGAGGAAAAAAAGGCAGGCGAGGGAACAAAAAGTATTCCCTATTCTCACTCTGCTGCGAGGCCTTTCAGCGACTGCTACACTGAGGACCATTCAGCTTGGCATTTAAAGCTTGCTGATGTTTACTGCAAACCCTTTACCTGTATGCTACATACATATGGTTTTGAAAGATTTCTTACGTCTACACCTACCTGAACTGTCTTTTGTAGTGAGTAACCTCTGCCTGCTAAATAGACAGCAATTGTACAGTCATAGTGAAGAACAGGCAGCGAGTTAGCCATTGTAAAGAGAAAAATAAAGCTTGTGTCTATTGCCTATTATATAGAACTCTGCGATACACAGTGAGGAAAAGTGTCCTTGTCCTTGAAGTGTACTATAAACTGACAGAGAGGAAAATAGCCATTATAGCACTGACTTCCCCCGGTTTCCACCACACTAAGTTAATGCTGGTGTTGGGAAGGATCCACTTTACCATGCATGCACACCAGTGATTTGCACGTAATTGGCATTAGCTGCTGCTCTAAGGTGTATGCATGCCTTATTATAGTGATATAGCCCATGATAATGATCGACCGTGGCTGAATATCTGAGATATGAGCGGCCTCTCTCTATACCTACCGGGTTTTTCATCAACAGTTCTACATCCTGGTCTTGTTGAGGCATGGCTAAGCTAATGTAATTCCAATAGAGAGCTGAAAAACTCTCCAACTTTAATCCACTTTTTTTTCTCCCTCTCCATGCTATGTATATTTAAATTGAAATAACTTTTTACTGCAGCTGGATAAGTAGTCTTTGTGTGCCTCTAGCACTTTGCTCTCTTTACTGATGGATGAGGCTGTGCTTCTGCAGAGAGAGGGAGAGAGAGAGAGATGGTGATGAGCGCAGAGAAAAAGAAATAGACAAAAGGAGGAGGGAAGACTTTTAAAAAGGCATGTTATACGCAAGAGGGAGGGAAAAGGATACTGAAGATATAAGGCTAACAGAGACAAAGATGGAGAGATGGAGAAAAAGAGGGTATTAAAAGACCCACCAAATCTGATAAAATGTCAGAAAAAAATAATAGAGCTGAATTGGAGTCCCTTTAGTTGAAATATGCGCTGCAAATAAGAATCATTTGGCTGTTATTATCAGTCTATTCACTCTTCCTCTCCTTCAGGGAGCTCAGCTATTAGAGGTGGGAAGATTATGTTTTGTAAGAAAGAAGACTTTTTAGTCCTCTTCTATCGCTAGTTTTTCTCTCTCACCTAGTGTATATCCACTGGCTCACCCCCAATTCAGATTTTCTTTTCATGTCCCCTGTGTTTTTTTTAACCTTTTCTTTTCTATCAACACTCTTTTACTCCATCTGCTCCCCTTCCTTTCCTTCTCTCTTTCCCTCACACACTTTTTTCACACGCATATCCCCACCCACCTGTTTGACAGAGCTGTGCCCGGTGCCATGTGGCAGCCATGGTGTTTGCTCAGAGGGTCGGTGCCAGTGCGGGGAGGGTTGGATCGGCGCTGCGTGCGACCAGAGAGCGTGCCATCCTCGCTGTGAAGAACACGGCCAGTGCCACGACGGGACCTGCATCTGCCAGCCTGGCTGGGAAGGAGAGCACTGTAACATTGGTGAGCTGTGTGTGTGTGTGTGTGTGTGCGTTTTTAATTATTCCTTGTGATATTTTGATCAGTATGATTAAGCGAATAAAAAATTGCACTTTTGTTGGAATAATTACCATTTCCAATGGCTTTCTCTTATTCAATTCTCGCTCTTTACCCCCTCACAGTTACTCATGATTTGGACGTCGTTGTGAAAGGTAATTTATCTTTATTTAGGATTAACATTTCATATTGTGCTCCTCCAACACGCTGACAAATGCCAAATGTGTGTGTGTGTGTGTGTGTGACACACCTTTTCAGACGGTTGCCCAGGGCTGTGCAGCGGGCATGGGCGCTGTACCCTAGAGCAGAGCGGCTGGCGCTGCGTCTGCCAGGCTGGATGGAGTGGGCCTGGATGCAGCGTTGTCATGGAAACTGACTGCAGTGATGGAACAGACAACGACGGAGGTGACATTCGAACATCTATCATTTTCCATCTCTTTCTTACCCCTTTAATTTCTTTGTGGCAGATTGTCCATTCCATTACTTCTCCTGTTTCTTCTGCTGAGAAGTCTTCCTAATTGTTCCTTCCCTGCATCCCTCTGTGCTGTCCTAATCCTGTGAAGACTCCTGTAGAGACCCGCTGGTCATTATTATATTAAATACGTATTTGTGTGTGTTTGTGCGCAGTGTGTATGTCTGTTCTTCCTCTTATCACAGCTAAATGTCTAATAAGCATACCACCCGCTTGGATAAAAGGCACTCGTGAGAAGTTTTCCCAAGTCTTAATACAGCAAACCATGCAGAGTAGATTTCTGCTTCTTTGGTTATGATGTGTTTGGTGACAGGTGAGAGGTGTGTGTTGCTCACCCTTGTTGCTGTGTTGTTCTATCCTCAGGTGAAGAGACAAGAAAAGAATATTTCAGCAGAAACGAGAGCTCTGCTCATTGCAATCATTTTCTCGCCATTTCGTTCCTGTTATCCAATACATAACAGGTTTTGAAAATATAGTGCAATATTACATTGCATCAAATGTGCCCATTCATTTTGAAACAATACATATCTGTTATGGACATGCCCATTGAGCAAGTGTTGTAATCCATCATTGCAAACAAGGAAGTGTCTCATTTGTTTGGAGAAAAAGCCTAGTCTTTTTATATTTGCTATTTGCATGGTTCTGCCTTTTGTGAGGAGTCTCGTTTGAATTGGTGCCCACAGCAGTGGGGAACCTCAAACACTTACATACTTTTTTATAGTCCTTTTTTTGGGGCTGGTGCGGAGTGCTGATAGCTGCAATGTAACCTTTTTTCCTGCACATTGTTTACCAAAGCTACATGACTGACTGAGCCAACACTTCAGAAAGTCAGTCAGATGGCTGCTTAAAACATGAATTACTGGTCCTTACCCTGGATTATAACCTGACAGAGCTATACAACAACACAATGTCCTGTGGACTATAAAATAGGGTCTGTATAAAGAAAACAAATCATAGCTGAACCGCGGCCTGCCAACAGTGTAGGCACTGATGGTGTTTGTATCGTATTAATGGATTATGTCATTGTTATAAATGATCTGCTGTTATTAAAGGATGTTTTCATCTGTGGTGTTAAAGACATAAAGGACTGTCACACTGTGCACGTAATACATTTATTTATGAGTGTTTTAACCCCTAATTTAGTCACAGCTTAAATAAACTGAACCTTTTCTCATTTGTCCTCATTTCAAATGGTCAGTTCACTGGCTTTACACATAAATGTTAGTCTACTGGTCATGCACATTACTAGTCACCCTGTAAAAACAGTTGCATGAGGTCTTCTTGGCAAGAAGACCTTATAACCCTAATGATGTGGTTATCTCAGCTTGGAGACAACACATTTAAAATAAAGTGAACTGAGGATTTAGAGTTTAAAGGAATTATTGGAATGAAGGAAATGTACTTTCTTGCTGAGAGTTAGATTAAAAGATCCATACGATCGATCGATCTGCCTGTTCGGTATAAGGAGCATTAAGTTCCTGGAGTCTTGTCATCCCTGTGAGATTCCAGGAAGTCATATAACTGATTTTATTATGGATTAAATAAATACGTTTTTAATCACTGAGCTTTAGAGGTCCTTGTTGGAGGATTGTATTACTTTTTAAACAAAGCCAGTGAAGCCATCCTTCCCTTATTCAAGTATTTATGCTCAGCTAAGCTAACTGGCTGTACTGCCTTTAATTGGACATTAGCAGGCAGGGAGGGTCTGACAGAAAGGTGCATTTTGAGAAGTGTAGGATCCTGTGTTTATGTAACTTGATCCATATTTAGAGTAAAAGTCAGGATACCTCAGCCTAAATACTACCCCCCACACTACCCTTTAATGTGTTGGCTTTCATTGACATTTACTTTCTTTCTGTATGAGTAACGAAGACGTTGAGGTGGTGAGTGGCTAGAGGAAGGGAAAGATTTCTCTCGACACTACAGTAAATTGCACCATATGCAAAAAGCAATATATATACTGTAAGGCATTATATGGTATTATAATGCCATATGATGAAGTTTCTGTATTGTAACCGTTGTGAAGAAAGGCTTCCTAACGAAGCCTTATGGTGACCACTTACACTTTTCTTATCTTTCTATCCTCACACCTCTCTGCACACCTTTGAGATACAATAATCTTCTACCATACAATTCAACTATCTCCTTTAATTGGCAGATATACCGTGGGCTCTCATAGCCTTCTCTCGCAGCAATCTTTTTGTCTCTGAAGATAGACAGAGATAGAAAAGTGCTATCACATGTAATCAGAGAATAAAGAGGAACTCTGAAGAAAGAGTTTTCATTATTCTGCCTGGACGGGAGAGAGGAGCACATGTATTGTTCTTCCTTCGCATTTCTTTTCACACTATGCTGTGAAATCATACATATTTATATGTGTTACATGTTCCAAATCTACATTTTTACTGTGCTTCTTCTTTGTGTGTAATGGTAAACAGCCATGCCTGCACAGTAAGCTACAAATGTGTCCTTTTTAATGACAGTGATACTAGATTTTCAATTAATAGTGTGCTTTCAACTTGAAGTATTGAATCTTATGGAAATCAACCATTGTACTGTGCTACCTTTGTAGGAGAAGGTTATAATAGAATATTGTTGGCCTTTCGCTCTCTGCTCTGTGGTCAGATGCATTTAAATGTCAGCACTGCTTCCTGCCTTTTCAGTAACAGGCTTGAAATAGGAAACACAAATGCCAGCCTGGCTCCTATTACCCACCGCCGTGGATTGTATCTGCGGCTCATTGTTTACGCCAGACTTTTATGGATCACATTCAAATAATACTGGTGATTCAGGTCTGATTTATAACAATAGACGGCTATAATTGTACAGTGATGGCCCTAAATGAATCTCCTTTGATTGAAACCCGTGATAATGATGATACATGTGCAGTTCATTGTTGTAGATTGGATTACTCCAGTAGAGTTTCTTGGTGTAAAAAATCTTTCTTGGCAGGTCTTAGGTTTTATGGTGTCTTCCTCATGTCCTTCCACTGCAGTACCTCGGCCTTTAAGACTAGAAATGTGTGCTCAGCAATTTTATCACTTAAATCTATTGAAGGCTTAACTATGCACAATAAAGATATTAATGTCTCGCCTATATTAACTGTGTACATTCAAGTAACCACCTAAACAGCAACCTCACATACTGTAACATACTGTGGGTTGGTGTGTGCGTTTTATTTAAAGTGTTTTATTTTATTCGTTTTAAACGTCCTGTCCATTTCAGATGGCCTCATGGACTGCGTGGACCCCGACTGTTGCGAGCAGCTGAGCTGCGGCTCTGACCCTCTGTGTCACGGCTCGGCCGACCCCTTGGCCCTGTTGCAGCAGAGCCCCCTGCCCCCAACTGCACCCCCCTCGCCCACCCACACACACACTCACAGCTTCTACCGACGCATACGCTTCCTCCTTGGCAAAGCGGCCACACACACTCTCCCTGGAGACGTGCCCTTTGATACCAGGTATGTGCTTGTATACTCTCTCTGTTTGCCTGGATCTGTGTGTGCATGCCAATACCTTTCATGTGTTTGTTTTGTTGGTGTCCTTGAGTTTCCATCCCATATAGTATACAGAAAGACATGAGTAGTAGATAATTAAGTAATATACATCTGATTTAATGCATTGAATCGTCCATTGGCCATTATTTTTTAATTGGTGTGTTTGTGTGTGTGT
>NC_045742.1:1615781-1649460 GCF_008692095.1 Etheostoma spectabile
GTGTGTGTGTTTGCATGTAAATTAGGCTTTTCATGTGTTCACGTGCCTGTGTGCACACACACATCTCCTAGTGATCTGTTTTCCCGTGGGGCAGTCACACAGCAGTGCAGCGTCCTTGTGTATCAGTGTCAAGCTACAACTGCAGAGAGTATTTGTTTGTTACATATTAATGCCATTCAGTTACACCAGTTATGAAAGTGTCCCCATTAATTTTTCATTGGCCTCTCAGTGCCATCTAAGAGAGGAAGTACATCTATCTGCAAAGATGATGACCAAGAAGGTACAGTTTGAAAAACAAGAAGTGATGCCTCTCTGAAAAATGCCCCACCACGGTTCACTTGTGGAATAAACAAATTAATTAATTATGTGGCAGTTTTTTCAGAAAGGAAATCGATGGCAGCTTTCAGAACAGGAGTAACAAACTGGGCAATGCAGCCACCCGGAAAAACCTCACCATCCTTCATTTATCCCTCTTCTGGAGTAACAGATAGGCTCCATCTGTGTGTGTGTGTGTGTGTGTGTGTGTGTGGAACACATGTGTCTGTCCTAATCTGTCTTCATTTGACCAGTTCAATGATTATTCCCGATTTAGGCAGTGTATTTCACACTTTACCTGCAAAATCAAGATGCACATTTCAAACTAGTCCGGATGAGACTGATAGTTTGTGGTCTATTTAAAGAACGCCACAGCCCTTTCTGCTCCAGGTACCACTGTCATTGTAATATAAACAGGATGTGGAGATGTAAAGTTTTTTTATATGACAGGGTGTGGAAAGGTTTAACTGGGTGAAGCTATATTTATGGTCTTTGTATCCTGGCAATCTCTGGCAAATCTCTCCGTGCTAAAGAAGGGAATTGAAGAAGGGAGAAGAAGGGAACTGAGCAGACTAAACGCAGTTGCTTTTTCTACATTCACAGGGTCCTTTGGCCAAAAATATGCCCCTCTCTTCAAACAATCATTATGTTCTCTATCAGTGTAAACCCTCCATATCTCCCTTTCATTGGGAGTCTCATGCTTTCTCTCTCTCTGCTTCCCTTTGCTGTTCCAGTCGGGTAGCTGTGATCCGAGGTAGAGTCGCGTTGCAGGACAGCTCTCCTCTGGTTGGAGTCAACATCACCTTCCCGCAACATCCAGAGTATGGTTACACTATCAGTAGGCAGGATGGAAGGTAGAGACACCCACACACACAATACACAATGTTTCTTTATTTTTTTTTATCTTCCTTGCTCCAGTCTGATTCTGTCTTAATGTCGTTTAACTCTAGTTTTGACCTGGTGACGTTGGGCGCGATGTCTATGACCCTGATGTTCCAGCGCCCACCCTTCCTGCCACAGACACGTACCATCTGGACGCCAAACAACAACTTCCTGGTTCTGGATCAGGTGACCATGTCCAGGGAGGAAACTCAACCTCCGAAATGTGACATCAGGAGTGTTTTGAGTCCCTACCCGCTGGTCCTGCCCTACCCGCTTCCCAGATACACAGGAGCATGTGCAGAGAAGGGGCCAGCAGTGCCTGAGCTACAGGTACCAAAGTAGTTACTGTGACTACGACCAGAACATCCGTATAACATGTAACAATGCACTGCTTCAGGTCTTCAGATGACAGGCTGTAAGAACTCACTTTGTTACAGCTCAGCAACAAACCAGCCTGGTCTCACAGGATTTTACAAATGTAGCTTGAGTCGTATTTGCATCATGCAAATAAGGAATGAGCAAAATGGAAATTTGTACTCCATCCTTATACTTCCCCACCGCAAAAGCAAATTAGGTGGCTGAAAGTCAGGTGTGGAGGTCAGACTGGTGATTATATATTTACCCTCCAACGTGACTCCCAAGTTTTTTAGTTTTTTTTTTATACAGTGACCAAAACCTCACCCTGACCTCATTTCAGTTCCAACTAAACTCACGGTACACAGAAAGTTGTTTTCTTTTCTGTGGACACGTGATAGAAAATGAAGAAAATGTCATATCCTAAATGTGCCATGGTCAGAGGACTGTCATGTTTTTGCTTCAAAATAGTATCATTCATATCCACAACACATCACCTGCTCAAGCTCATTTAAGAAAATTTGATGAGATTGGAAATGAACAGGTTGTCAATAAAGGAACATTTTGTCCTCATGACGACTGACACCTCAGGAGAGACAGGCAGCAAGCAATTAATTGAAAAGAACAGTACTTAGTGTTCGCAGTGAGCTTAGTAACACCCACTGGGTTCACCTTTTGTTAAGAAATGGAATCAAAGACTTTTAATGAAATTTGTCAGAGATAAGTGTTACAGATAATTTGATTTGCACCTTAATGTATTCCTTTTAAATGTATTTATTCCCAAATTATTACTTGTATACAAGGCCACATTAACTCAGCAACTGTGCAATATATCAGCTATGTTACTGTTTAACAGGTCACAACTTATACAGATATTTTATTTATAGTATATAGTTTTGTTTTTCTGTTTCTAAAACCGTCTGGTGTGCTCTTTTATGTTGTGTACAACGTTGTGCAATGGTAATAAAGGTATTCCATTTCAGGTAATTATTGACTCAGTTTGACTCATTTGAGTTTAGCCAAGAAAAAAATGGAGGATGGAGGTATAAATATTTGATGCAGAGACTAGTTCACTGTTTATCAGAACGATGAGCTTGTTTTTTTTTATTTACTGGTCTGAAAGGTGCACATATACAGCATTTGTTCTACATTAAAAAAAAAAAGAAAACCCTCTTGGAATAGACGGAGATCTTGTTATTCTTCATAAAAGAATCTTGGGTTCTCAATAAAAATTTCTTCTTGAAAACGTTATCATTTTAACACAGCTAACACATATTTGGTGGACTCACTTCATCTTACTTTGTAAGCCATTTCTTCCTGTACCTGCCATTAGCTCTTATTACGGTAGCTTATTATTCAAATACAAAGTAATGATCACCTTTCTTTCTTATAATATTCCCTAATTTCTCCTCTTTTCATCACTTGTATTTCTCACTCTGCTCTCTGCCTTGTTCTGCCTAGGCGGTGCAGGAAGAAGTTTCGATCCCTGGAGCCTTTTTGAAGCTGAGCTACTTGAGCACTCGTGCTGCAGGCTACCTGTCGCTGCTAAGAATCCTCCTCACCCCTCCCTCTCCGCTGTCCCCCGTCTCACCTCTCGGCGGTCTGTCCAAGGTGCATGTCCGTGCATCGGTCCAGGGGAGGTTGTACCAGCGCTGGTATCCCGCTGGGCCAGGCCTGGTCCACAGGCTGGTCTGGAACAAGACTGACGTGTATGGCCAGGAGGTCTGGGGCCTCACTCATGCAACTGGTAAGTAGAATACGGAAATACAATGGGTCTCATTCCAAATGTTTTCTTATTCCTGTCTTAAATAAGAGAACAATAGGAAAGGATCTGGTGCGCCTTGGTCATCTCAGGGTCTTAGACACTGACCCTGTGCAGTTAACATGGTCCCCCTGCCATCCATCCACTTGTTCTTGGTCCGCTCTCTTTTCACTGTTCACAATTTGTGGGCGGACTGAACATACAAAATATAACGTGTTAATAAGTAATTAGCGGGCTTTGAGAGGTGTTAGTGGTGCAAACTTTGAAGACTTACAGGTTAGCTGTTTCCCTGTTTGCAGTCTTCGTCTGCTTAGCTAAGCTAATCTTTTCCTTGCTCTTCCTGTATATTTCATCACACAGACATGAGAGTGGTATCAATCTTCTCATTTAACTCTCAACAAGAAAACAAATGAGTATACTTTCCTAAGTTTCAAGAGTTTTTGGAATGCCTGACACTACTTGCCCTCAACGCTCGCCATCTTTGTCAAGCAGCAGAAGATATGGGATCACCAACATATTTTCAAACTTGACGTGAATATGGCGGGCGAGGAAGCTGAAGTGGTTGTGATTGACACGGCGAAACCGAATTATACAAATGTAATGTTTTTTTTTTTCAATAAGTACCACTACACTGGGAGGAGGCCTCGGGTAAGACCCAGGACTAGGTGGAGGGATTATATCTCCAACCTGGCCTGGGAACGCCTCGGGATCCCCCAGTCGGAGCTGGTTGATGTGGCTCGGGAAAGGGAAGTTTGGGGTCCCCTACTGGAGCTGCTGTACATGCTACACTAGTAGTGGCAGTAGCTCAGTGCGTAGGGGGTTGGGTTGGAAACCGTGGGGTCGCCTGTTCAAGTCCCAGTACGGACCACAGTACAGAGTCTGGATTGGTAGCTGGAGAGATGCCAGTTCACCTCCTGGCGCTGCGCCCACTCACTCTGACATCTCTCCGTGTGTGTGTTTCAGGCCTATGTGTAGT
This sequence comes from Etheostoma spectabile, assembly GCF_008692095.1. Classification (NCBI taxonomy): domain Eukaryota; kingdom Metazoa; phylum Chordata; class Actinopteri; order Perciformes; family Percidae; genus Etheostoma; species Etheostoma spectabile. The sequence goes on from NC_045742.1 coordinate 1,620,071, forward strand.
GATTTCTATTAAAACAGTGTAAATTGAAATTTGATGTTGTGCTTGAATTTTTGGATACAATGCTTGCATTTGATTTTGCAACCCGTTCAATCAAAATATTATGATAAATCACGCCAAAAACAGCATCCGTAGCTTTCTGCTGAGCAGGGACAAGTGGTCACAGACCGTGGTAAAGTTGGTTTTATATTGGAAGGTCAAACTCCATAATCGATTTTTCATATGTGTATAATAGCCAACGTCCAATATAAACTTTACCACGGTCTGCCACAGCGAGTCTGCTGCGGTGTGGCGGCCCTGCATTCCAGCAAAGACCGGATTCTTGTTGCCCAGGGCACAATGAAAGTGTTAATCCGGCCCTGCTTGGTGTGATAATGTAATGTCTGTAATCTAGATTTTATCTGCTAATGTTAGCCACCTACCGTTACCTTGAAACCATCCAGACGGTACCGTACGTACCTGTAACCGGTGATTTAACGGCACCGCTCGCTTTACACACAGTTTAACAACAACACTCTGAGAGAACATTAATAGCTAGGAAGCTAGTAGCCCACTGTAAGGTTGAGGATGGCCTTATATAATATTTATACTGCTCTTTTCCAGTAGATACATGTATATGTCTTGGCAATGAAATACTTTTTTTTGAGTGCCTGCGAGTCTTCTGGGTTAAAATGGAGCTACAGGTTGTTGTTGCACTGTCTCAGATTTTGATCAAACCTTATACATATCAAGAATGGGTTCCACAACCAAGGTCAAATATTTCTGTTCAAATCCTATGTCTTTATATTTTCAGCCTTTGACATTTTTTCAGTTTTACAGCCTGAAAATCACATTATCTGGGAAGCAATATATGGACATTAATATTATTTTCCTGGATTTAGTCAGATTTGACCCAGAATGACCCAGCTGCATGTCATTTGGCTCAAATCTTCCCACTTACATTGACTCAGTCAGCTTAGATAGCAAGCCAGGTCTACTTAGACAGTGATACATTTTGAAAATAAAACTGAAATATCTGATCCTTCTGCTATTACGAAACACCATTTTGGCTGTTTATAGCATTATGTCTTTTAATGTGACAAAAACACAAAATAATAATTTTGACTATGTATTGGTATTTAATTTACAGTGGTGTAAGGTGCTGGAAAAAGCTTTAAAATGGACCTTGAAAGTGTTTGAAAAGTGCTTGAATTTGACCTTGGAAAAGATGTACGAACCCTGAGTATAAATTATTAAAATCATAGTGTAATACATGTAAGTGTACTGTTTCAAAGCCAAGCTAACTTTAAAAAGAAAAAGAAAAAAAAGAAACCCGGGCTCCTATACTAAAGACACCGCTACTACAGACTAGCCTAGCCAGTAACATTAATCCCACCACGATATGAACTAAAATCATGATCACAATTAATTGCACATTTTACCTTGACAACAGTAAATGAACGATAATTACAATTTCTTGTGATTCGGTTTTTTTTTTTGTCCTCATAGTTCATTGCCAAGGTTTGTACTGTAAATACGCTCAAATGTTGAAGGTGAGATATTTTTTCTAATTCAAAAGAGCTTATTTTTGTGATTTTAAAATAATTGAAGGAAACATAAAGCTGTAACTATTATGGCTGTTTACTGACAATGTATAAAATTGAAATGAATGCACACATTGCGTGAAATGAAAATGTCTTGTGAAAAAAGTCACATTCCAGTTTTATAAAAATGATCGAAATTATCATTATGAGAAAAATACTTGGATAACCGCCCTACTGTCTCCTGGTCCTGCGTGTTGCCTGGATGAGTGCAGGTCTTTCCTGCTTCTAGAGGGGTTGTGCTGTGTTTATATCTCACCCAAGCACTGCGTCTGGCTGCTCCGCTCCTCCTCGTTGTTGTAGCTGAGCTTTTAAAAGGTGTATTTACAAAAGTTGTGTTGTGGGAAAACAAGAAAAGTCTTTCAGCTACTTTGTCTTCATTAGTGTTCTCCGTGTAGAAAGGTGTGGTTTGCAGCTATCAGAGTCATTGGATCCAGCCGGAGACAATCTCCTCCACACAGCTGTTAGCACTTGCCCTATCAGCTAACTACTCAAAAGACACTAAACCGTTATTACAACAGTACTCAGGGAAAGATCCAAATTGAGAAACTCCAACAGACTTTTACAACCTAGACGCACAGTTATTCCAGACAAAAAAGTGCTGACGGATGCAAACCAAGGAAATACGTAGAAAAGAAGGTCTATCACTTTCAACCCTTTGAAATAAGATGCTTTGATCAACGCTGACAAACACTCAACTCCAACAAAAATAGAGCAGACAGTGTAGCATCTTCCTGTTAACTTTAAGGTCTTTGAGCAGCCGACTGTGGTTTGCACAAAAGCCATAAACAAAGTCATATTGTAACCATAGGTACACCGTAGGTAATCAACCAGTTGTCACGGGACAGTCTCGCGCTGGCAAATTAGAGATTAGAGATTGCCTGATAATACATAATTATTGCAATAAATAGGTCTAGTTTGTATAATAGTGGTTCGACAACTGCAAAGGTACCAGAATGCAAGGAAGTGCCCACTGTAGTTCAAATAGCATTACTCAGCAAATTCAAACACGTAATCAACACAATGAGGGTGGATCCTGCAGCACAGCGAGCAGTTTAGACTCTGTACCACCTTTTCGAGACCTTCAGACAGCAGAGACGACTACAATTGTCGAGAGAAGAGAGAAAGGAAAGGCGGATGGCTCGACAAATGAAAGATATCTGCAGTGGCAGGGAGATGGCAGTTCTGATAGAACTGGCTCTATGGAGAAAAACACAAATATGTACATGGGAAGTATTCATGACTGTGGCCTATTGTCTTTTGTTCCCCAATGTCCTCCCTCACCTGTGCAAAAAAAGATACACTTGATGTATAACCGGCCTATCTGTTTGTTGTATTGCCCTCTTGGTTCATTATGGCCAAAACGGCTATTTTGAAGATCCAATCGAAGCTCTAAATTTTGAACTTTCTTTGGGTAATTTGAGAGATAACGCTCTCTGTGTTGGAAGGTTGTAGACAAACAGTGGAGCTGCGAGAGAGAGAGAGCTTTCCATAAGCACTGAGATATCGCAGGCATAGCAGAAGCTTTGTCCACTCAAGTGTATGGTCTCGTACAAAGATTGCATCTCTCCAAGGCTTTCTCTCTCCTCCTGATCCATCCCCTCCTCTCCTTATCTGTTAGAGCTGCATTTCATCTGCTTTAGCTCTCCCCTGATCTTTCACCTTTTCTCAATACCTAAGATGCTGTTTTTTATTTATTTTATTTGCCCTGCTTTGTCGAACCACCTCCTTCCTGCCCTTCTTACCCCCTTCCCTCGCCTCCTATCTTCCTCTACCCTCACTGTTTCCTGTGTTTCTGTCCTCTACTGAACTCTTTTGTTCCCTGCTTGTTGTTTCCTCCATTCTCTCTGATCTCCCCTGTTGCTTCTGTCCCGTCTTCCCCATGCACTCCCTTGTTCTGCCTTAACAACCTATGTTTTACTCTGATCCGTCCCTCTCTACAGTTCCTGGCATGTGCAAGAACAGGTTTTCAGAGGGATAAATATGTGCATTTTGCCCAACAGCGTACATACGTGTGCATATTCATGTTTAGAAGGAGTAACTGACAGATATAGTACATTCTCTATGGTAAAATCTGAAATTTCCATGGAAATAATATTAAGGCAGCATACATATTAGATGGTTTTTTTTCTCCCAATGGTGGGTTTGTTGTTGCTCTGTGTGCACAAGAGGACACCAAGGGCTTATTTTTAATGAACCCAGCAGTGCCAAGATCACAGTCAAGTGCACCCTGCCCACCAGGAGCATGCCAAATGCACTTTTGGTAATTTCGTGGCCAGGCTCCTGAGGCGCTCTTGGCCATGGGGTGGCATCAGAAAGAGCACATTATCATACATTATAGGTGGGTGCGTTAGTGGTTGTGACAATCATGGCCAATCATATTCATACATGCTTTCATCCCCTTTTAACACACAGCTCTCCGTGTCAGGATGCACTGACAGTTTGAGAATCCTGTAGCAAATGTTTCCTCAGAGGAAACTCATTGATGTCAGGGACCTGCAGACTTTCTGAATATTTTAATATTCTCCTGCTGTATATGAATACAGCAGCTTAAATATACTACCTATATACAGTAAGAGCATTGGATTAATGATCCGATGGTCACAACATCTTCTCTGTGTAGTACCATGTGATTTTATCATCACAGTGATCTAGACAAAGCCTCTCGGTTGAATACCACTGTACAGTAGTGCCATAAACAAAATCGAAGTATAATTTAATATGTAGTATAGGTGTTTGCATGCTTTTTTCGTGAAATTAGGAAAATTAATGTCTTAATATCACTAACAGCCGTATGTTTGTTACCTCTTTAATCTTTGTATTGCCACATAAACGTGATCCTGGTAAACCGCAAAGAAACTTCAAAAATAATGGTCTTTTGTTTCTGGGACACCGCAACAATAAGATCTTCATCATATCATGTTGCTCATCACAGTTGCACGGCAGCCTGTATTATAATTACAAACATACTCATAAAAAAGAAATGAGCCAGGCTGCCGTTACCCCGGTTACATAGTGTTTAGAATCATGGAGGAATGGACCGTCCTGAGGGAGTTAAGAGCGGAGCATTATCTTCAATATTTCATGGAACTGTATGAGCCCGTCCAGCTCCAGCACGCCTGTTGATTTGAAATACAAACTGTGGAATTATTCATCATAACGACAAGTTTGATGTGCACATAATCACAGCGGTTTCTGCGGTTATTTTGCAACAGTCTGACGCTTGTTTCACATAACCAGCTGTTCTGTGTAACATCACTCCCGTTAGAGACTGCACATGGAGCGGATACCTGCTGCCTTCAAATGACTGGAAAGACAGCCCTGTTTCCCATAGAGCCTTCTTTAAGTTAGCACATATGCAAGTTTACATCAGAATACCAGTAGTGAAAACCAGTTTATTTTTCAAATTGACCAAAGTAAGGGAAAGGCTTTCAGTGCATGGCACTAACTTTCTCAGAGGACAGAGGGGGTAAGAATCACTCATTAATCATTACTGTGCACCTGATCACCAGTCAGCTGGGTGACAAGTGAACTGGGTGGAACAACTTACCAAACATGAACAAATGGGTTTGTGGGATTTCAGAGAAGATGACAGCATATGGATGTGTTATGACAAATAATATATCCAAAATATTATGGAATACAAGTACGCTGAGGGGTCGACCTGCTCTGAACGTGAGGCACACTCATTCTTGGCATCAATATTGCAGCCTGCTGCTTGATTGGCATCGCTGCGCCACACCTCCCACTGTGGTTCATGGCGCCGAGTCACCAAGATACCGACATAGCACCAATGATTCCTTTTCAACCAAATAAGCTAACACTGGAAGTACAGGATAAAATCCACCCAGCAGTGTAAAAACCTGTTTATATTCTGCATCAGTGTGCCTGGGGATGTACAGCTAACACGCAGCCTCACTCTCACCACTGGATGCTGTGTCCCTGTTTTCCATGGAGCCTTATTTAATTTAGGAAATATGCAATGTTATATCATTTTTTTGCACTGTTATTTTGCTATGGCAAAGGCATGCAATCACGTCAGGATACTTAAGTAGAAAACTAGTTTATATTTCAAATTGACTATATTTTTCTTTTACTAGTGGCAGCAGCCCCCACAGACCCCTCCATCCCCTTCCCGCGCAAAAGGATGCTGGTGCTTTGTTTCCACAACGACACAGACTAACAGACACACACAAACACACACATCTGCCAACACGTGCATGCGTCTGCACGCACCCCATGGTCTCACACATCTCCAGAGAGAACAAGAGAAAGGGAGATCATGCTCTGTTTGCTAGGGTGAGCACATTGCCCGAGGCAATGGAACAGAGGGGAATGAAAGCTTTCACCTGTGAGATATTGAGTGTGCGTTTATGTACTATAGTGTACATGCGGATAGTTTGTGAGAGTGTGTGTATACGTGTTCTGATGTGTCGTTTCTTTTAATAAAGCTACAGTCATATTCGGTTGTGAAGCTGTTCTCCCTCTCCCTTTGAGATTGCTTTGCCCGTTTTGTCCTGGAAAAGCCTTGTTCCTCAAATGAAATCAATTCTATTGTAGTTATTTTATTTATTTTTTGAAACGGGACAATGTCCCTGCTGACGGCAATGTATTTATGGCAACCTTTGATGCATTTTCATAAGGATGGATTGTTTTCCAGGCCATGAAACAGGTTCTTCAAGGGGGGGTGCAATGTGACTTTAAGGGTGAGAAATTACACAGTGCTAAAATATGTTACATTCTAACACGTGAATTTTACTTCAAACTTAGTGCCTCTCAGTTCTGTTTCTGTTCTTCAGAAACTCAAGATCACAGGCCTATCACAGCTGAAGACACACACAATTGAAACAAATGAACCTTTTAAATGTACTTAAGGGATCATTTCTGGACTAAGAACTTCGGTCCAACACCATACGGTTTCTTTTTCTGTTTCCCCAGTGTCCCAAATTACATTTTGTCTTCCCTCCCCAATCACTTTATCGATTGTACCATTGAGTTGGAGATTTAAGTTGGCCATGTGTGCCTGCCGAGAGTTTCTCTTAAAGAGGACTTCTGAACTTGTTCATAATGTGAGCGCTCCTAGTTATGTATTCCAACGTCTCTACTGGTCTTTATGCCGGCTTTGCTCCCCAGTTTCTCTTGTGTGCCCATCAACTCACTCGCATGTTGGTTTACAAGGAAGTAAGTTAAGCGAGATCAGTGGCAACAGTGATTGACAGCGACGACTGTTCTTCTACCACTTTTGTGTCAGACGTGTCAAGCTGTCCTTACTGCACAGTATCATCTTCTTTAAGCAGTGCCATTTTTTTGTCTTCAAATTGTTACTGTGTTGAACTCCAACTGCTTTAATTATACAGTAAGTTAAAAGTGTTTTTGCATTTTGATCATTACCATGAAAACAAATAGGGCAAAATGTTTTCAGGGAAAGAAGATCTCGAAGATATTGATATGTATTTTCATCTTTCTGCATTCCAACGCCTGATAGAAAGCAGAGAACATGCAGAGAGAAGAAAGGTTAATTAAGCAACCGTGTAATGACTTCTTACGTAACTCCTACGTTGAAAAGTTACGTAAATGAAAAGCCTCGCTCATCAGCCACTCACAGCAAATTTCAAACTTGGCATGTGTTATAAATAAATGGTTAATTTCAAACTAAGATTTTTATACAAACAAGTGATCAAACTACTAAATGTGATTTCAAAAGCGTCACTCATAGTGCTTTACCACAAGGAATAATGTTCTAGTGTCTTTCAGCTCGCTATTTTGGTTTTCCAGTCACTGATCGAAATTAGCACCAGCTAATCGGCGGTAAATTATTTGCAGTGGTGTGTAAAATCATCAGGCCATCTGCCACTTTGGCAGATAGGAAAGTCTCCCAGAAAGACACTGGAGAGTAAGAGACTGACGGTGGACACTAAATAACAATGAATTATGTCTAAATGACCTGAATGTCATTCCGTCATTAAGAGCATAGATTATAAAAGAGGCAGACAAATAAACAACTACTTACTTGGCACAGTGGCAGGGAAGTGGTATTTCCGACCCTGCTACGGTCCATAAATGATCATCAAAGTTGTTTCCAGACACAGCAGGGAGCTGTTTTTACCAACACACACTACCTCCAAGCATCTCTCAGCAAACGGCAGACAAAGTTAGCAACTAGCTTGTGAACGTGGCTTTCTAAAAGAGCCAGATATTTGCTAAGTGAATGTAGGATGAATATTGAACTCATATTTTTTCAGTTGGCTGGAAACACGACTCCAAATAAATGCTAATGTTGATTTGTTTCTGTTGGAGATTATTCAGTATGAATTGAGTTTACATAATAGCTGGACAGAGGGACGTCTGGAGTACCTCGCTCAACCCGCTACCTGTGTCTCTGCCCTGGAAAAGTGGTTATGGATGGATGGATGGATAGATATACATGGGAGCTCATTTCTGAGTTGTGTACTATATATAATTGTATTGGATTATTTTATCTGAATTTGTATGTTGTGGCTGGTTGAAGAAAAGCTCATTTAAACAACTGCTTCTGCTGGTGTATGTCAGTCTTCTACAAAGTGTAAAAATGTATCATAAAGTATGTAAAATATGCAACTGCAAGGTAATTATATCTGTCAAATGAATATAATGGAGTAAAAATAAAAAATACAATTTTTTGAATTGTACTTGAGTAAATGTACTCAGTTATTTTCCACCTCTGAAAAAGACTGATGGCTCGGTGCATATGTTTCTGTTCTGTATGGTTGAGCTATCGTTTGTTTCAGAATGACATGAAAGTAAGTATGTGCGCGTGTTTTACTGTTTTCGAAAGATCCCACAGCTTTGTCACCTCCTGCCTTTAAACGTATTCCAAGTCTGAAGTGGTAAATTACTGTCGAAACGTGTTAAACCCTGCCAAGCCCAAAAAAGCTGTTGATAGTTGTAGTGGGAAGCTGCAAAGCGTATCATTACAACTAAGAGGCCAAGCAGCTAATTCCAGGGCTCCTTCATGAAGACAGGCTGCTCCTGATTACGACTCCACTTCTCCCTGAGCTCTCTCCAACACACACTCTGATGAGGTCTCGCCACAGGCTTTTCATCTGTCTCACCACATAAGATAGTGTAGTTTCAAGAGAGATAATAATGTGTGAGCTTGTGTGTTAAGTCTGGCAGATACCACCACATACAGTCATTTTGCTGTACTATACTGTAGTGTTAGACACAGCAGGTCTCCAGCACATAGTTATTACTGTAAGTGACATCTAGTCTATATCCCAACGTTCCACTTCCGGGATTGCTCTGGAATTCCGCCTGATGTCTTTCCACTTTCTTTGTGTTGGAATTTTAACCTCTGGTGGATTTCTGAGGACTATGGTTACCTGGTCCTCAGATCTCTGCAGGGTAAATCCAGACAGCTAGCTAGACTATCTGTCCAATCTGAGGACTATGGTTACCTGGTCCTCAGATCTCTGCAGGGTAAATCCAGACATCTAGCTAGACTATCTGTCCAATCTGAGGACTATGGTTACCTGGTCCTCAGATCTCTGTAGGGTAAATCCAGACATCTAGCTAGACTGTCTGTCCAATCTGAGGACTATGGTTACCTGGTCCTCAGATCTCTGCAGGGTAAATCCAGACCGCTAGCTAGACTATCTGTCCAATCTGAGTTTTCTGTTGCAAGACTAAAACTACTTCTGAACGTACACTTTCCACCGCATCAAGTTCCTTCCTGTGACTATTTTGCAGAGGCATCTTGCTGAGTTTAGCACCACCCGTGATGATTGTGATTGGTTTAAAGAAAGGCCAATAAACCAGAGCATGTTTCTCTGCCATCCCAGAATGCTGTGTGTGGACTAGCCAGACCCTTCTCCGCAGCGCTGTGGATGAGGGTCTGGCAAAGCGAGACTAAGTAACATCAAGCCCTCTCATGTGTGTTTGCATTTCAGTATCTGTTGGCTACGAGTACGAGTCCTGTCCTGGTGTTATCCTATGGGAGAGGAGGAATGCTCTAATGCAGGGATTTGAACTGGTCCCCTCAAACCTGGGGGGGTGGTCTGTGGACAAACATCATGCCCTCAACATACACAGTGGTGAGAAACCCTTTTTTCCAATTACATGCTTGTTTTTTTCAGGGAAACAACGCTGACCTACAACATGATATAGTTCTTACCAAATGTCAGTGTATGTTAAGGAAAAAATAACAGTAGTTATTATTATTATTATTGTTAAGAGTTTAACACTCAAAGACTCAGCTAATCTGCTTCATCAAGGTGGCGTGGGTGTGGTTTCTTCATCTTAACAACCCAATCACATTGAGATTAAAGTACCGTTAAACCGGGAGTTTAGACAAAGAAAGAAAATACAGATAATCCATCATGTGAAAAAAACTCAAATTTAAGTGAAAAATGTTGTGTTTGTGGTGGATCCCATCACCCTTAGTACAAAGAAAGTGTATTTTCAGGTGTATTAGGCCTAAGGTATTGCATTCCTCCCCTCCCCCCAGGAATCCTTCACAAGGGAAACGGGGAGAACGTCTTCCTCTCCCAGCAGCCTCCTGTCATCAGCACCGTGATGGGGAATGGTTTTTACCGGAGCGTCCCCTGCGGTCCAAGCTGCAGCGGCGCCGCCAGGGACATGATGCTGTTTGCTCCCGTGGCGCTGGCCAGCGGCCCCGACGGCTCCCTCTACGTGGGGGACTTCAACTTCATCCGCAGAGTCCATCCTGATGGATACACCAGAACCATACTGGAACTCAAGTGAGAGTCATAATCTCGTTGGGCATGCATGTAATGAGAGTGGAGCCGCAGATAGAGATAGGGATCTCCCACTGTGGGAAGCAGTTGGATTTTGATCACTGGATTGAGTCGAGCACAATCAGAACAAAATTAGCCTGGCGGATAATATGGGTTAGTATGGCATTAGCTCTGGTTGGCATCTGCGGTTGTGATCTGTTTGATCTCAACAGAATACATTCTGAAGTTTGTCTTCATGCAAAAAGCAAGTGTGTGAGGTTCAGACATCACAGACTCTAATCTACCTTTTTATGGATGTCAGAAGCCCTGAAAGTCTTTGCTGTGAAACAAGGATATTTCTTCTGTGGATTATGACGATATCTCCTACTGCGCTGCAGGCGCTACATTCTCTATTTCTGTATTTTCTTAAGCATGGAATCTCGATGGGATTGCACTGGCATTTGTCCTGTAAAGTGTTCTCCTTATGTAACTTTAGTCTCTCATTCTCTGTTATTATCGTATCTCTGACTAATATTTCTGGTTCAGACTGAGGTTTCACAGTGTCTGTATTTGATACTTCCCTGTCCTCTGGGAGGAAATGCCAAAAGGCTTCCTGTTTAGGTTAATATTTAATGTGAAACAATACAGCCGTCTAAACCCTAATCGCACTTTATGAGGAGAAAATTGACTCATTGTAGCCTATGAAATTCTGAGTGTATTATATTATATAATTATCATCATAAATGATTGTTTTTACTTTCTTTTTTTTTCCATTTTGAAATGCTCCTTTATGGCTTATTACAAGGAACCGGGACACCAGACACAGGTGAGAACAAGTGATTAACACCTCCTTTTATATTCCTACACAAAACACACACATACACACAAAGTGTGTCAAGAGAAAAGACATGTTGCAAAATGCCTCACAGCACTATATCTCAGTTTGTTTGCTGCATAATTGCATTGACCTGACTTCCCCTCTTCCCACACACACACACCACGCGTTAAAAATCTGCATATACTCCGGTTGCAGTCAGATCTATCAAATCCCCACTTAAATTTCACTTGGCGATATTAAATTTAATATATTGGAAATCAGCCAAAAGGTCAAGGATTTCATGTTTTAGAGGATTACTGGAAGTCTGTTTGGAGGATGCACTAGCTGAGCTAAAAGCCTGAAGCCTTGCACGGCCTCGACATCGTCCCTGCCCCCGAGCCTTGATGGTGGTGTGAGCTCCACACACCATGTTCGACAGAAGATTAGACAGATGTTATAGGTTTTGTGTTGTGTATGTGTGTCGGTGTGGAGGTTTGCGTGTCTGTCTGCTTGTGCGCCACTATCAGGGGTTATATCAAGTCCATGGTGTGGGTGTGGGTGTGGGGGTGTGTGCTAGTGTGTGTGTGTGTGTGTGTGTGTGTGTGTGTGTATGCTTGCTTGTTGGTGTTTGTGAGGGAGACAGAGAGGCTTTATCCCAGAGAGATGCCATATCTCTAGCATGCCAAAGATTCCAACCATGCAAAAAGGATAACCTGTGTGTTTATGGTTGTACTGTATGGGTGGGTGTGTACATATGTCTGCAAGTGGGAAAATGTAATTGTGCCTATTGTGCACAAACCATGATAAATTCCTTCTCTATAACCTAAGCTAGTGATTCCCAGCCAGTGGTACCTCAGGGGGTACTTGAACAGTTGTCTGGGGGTAAGTGCAACGATTTTGAAAGCAGCTTCACTAATCAATGAAGTAGAAATTAAGCCTGAAAAGAAAACATAAACAGCCAGAAACACCTAAACATTGTGAATGCTACTAAGAGTGCGTGGAAACTAGTTGGCATGCAAGACAAAGATGAATACATTACAATAGATTAGATAGTTAAATCTATAGATAAACAGTTAAAATTGATATTTAAAATGAATGGATAAATGGCTGAAATAGCTAAAAAGGTAAGTCAGCCTAACTGTACGTACACACAGCTGCCGACTTGAGCTTCAAAGTTACCGGAAGTCATTCATTTTCAACGGAAGCCATCTTTTCTCAGCTGCAAGCAGCGGCAAATCCACCGGCGTCGCGTTATTGGGCGTGTTGAGCGTCAAGCAGAAAGTTGAAACTATGTCAACTTTATGGTAATGAACTATGACGGACCACAAACCACCAGCAACCAGTCGGATAGACGTCCTTCGCGCTGGCTGATTCCAGAGAAACATACGCTCAAACATATAATGCTGCCACGTCAGAGCGGCCAAAACGTCAACATACTTTTTGACAAGCGTCCTTGACAGCTTCTTTTTCAAGTCGGCCGTGGTGTGTACGTACAGTTATAGATAACAACTAGCTAAAAGCAACGGCTGAAACGCCTCGCTTCTGTCACTCCTTGTGAAACCATTCAACTGTATGAAAAACATGATGTAACATCCACTATTGTACAATCAGTTCATAGAACACCTGGAACAGGACTGCTGGTGTCAATGAAGGGGCCCAGTTAATCGGACAGAGCGGTGGGGGTGCGTCAGATTAGCTTAGGGGAACCATAGGTGTAAACCTACGGGAACTGGATTCTCCTGTAGGCACTTTGGATACCCTTTCCTCACCCTGGAGGTTCCTCCTTTAGTTCCTGCTTCCTCCTTTTTCTCCGCAGTGGCTTTTTACTGTTAGCAGCATGTTAGTGTTTCTCTTTTATTCTATACTATTGTTCTCCCAAGTCATATGCATTAATTATTCATCCATATTCAGCTTTCAAAGCTTTTCACTGCACATTCTTCCAAGCAAAGTGCCTATCAGCCAGCGGGGCTTCAAAACAAGGTGTTCTCCGAGGGGAGACAATATGGGATGTACTCACCATAAAACCATTGTCTATTTCTCCCCCTTCAAGAGTTTGAGCGAGGAGTAAAGCAAATAGCTGAGGAACTCCTCTGCAATATTATCTGAGAGCCCAGACGGTCGATTCAGAGACAGTCAGGAACAGCTAGATCACTATGTCTATCAGCTCTGATCATTGTTTTGTTATTTGGTATGGAATGAACAAGGGAGGATTGTTTGTGCTGTGGTTGTTATTGTTGTTCATTTCCCTTCCACTGGATGAATGTGTTTGGAGCTGCGAGCATCTAATTGAGGAAAAGACAGATGAAGTGATTTGTAATCACTTATATGCACCGTGCAATGCTTGTGGTAGCTTCCAGAGGCCCAACAAATGTGATATGCAGCGCGGAGCAGTGGCATACTTTGAAACTCTGTGAATAACTCTCTTAGGATCAAGTTTAAATTATGTATGTGCAGTTCAGTGCAGAGCTCTGTAAACAGTTATGCACTTAATGGACTAGATGACTGACAGCACCCTTGCCTATGTTGCTTGTGTTTTTTTTTCTGGGTTGGGAGAAGGTTCAGGCTAATATCAAACGTAGGCTTTCTCTTTAGAGAGTAGGGGTCACTGAGGGCAGAAGGATCTCACAGCGTCCAACCGCTGTCTAAAGCTAACAGACTGTAATTATAAGAACCAATTTGTAACCTTTGAGTAAATGTCAGGTAACAAAACAAAAAAGGTTTTTAGGTCTGTAAAAAGTGGAACAGTACTAATTGAGGAAGACAATGAGGAAACTAATTGTGCAGTAGCATAACATCAGAGATATTTTTCTTGGCCTTGTAATTTCTCTTTGTTTTAAACTGAAAACCAAGGGAAACAAAAGCGCTTTACAGGGTACATGTCTGGGTTTAATTGGCAGGACTCCTTTGACCAGACCTGGGTGACATTGCTTGGATCTTGATAAGTAGCAATGTTGAAAGTGTTAATTTATTTCCCCAAACACTGTGTTTAAGCCTCAATAATATACCACCAATAACCTCACAATATCAAAGGTTTTCCTGTAATTAAGTAACTGTAGACATGTGCAGAAAACAGTGTTGGCACTCCTCCAACACACAGTGTATAGTACACAATAAGCTCACAGTCAAATTAATGGTAAATGAAGTCAGTGTCCATGGTGTGCCTTCTAAAGCCTGACGTTAACACCCAGGACAACAGACAGTCTTATTAAAAAGTACCAAAATGCCATGTGTTCATGCTATGGTCTTTTGTACAACGTATTGTTTTGTTGAGCCTTACGCTGAATAAACTTCCAGTCTTTTGTCCACTCTTACCTCTCATGAACTAACAATAGCAGTTAGAACAATAAGCAATTATGTGTCCACATGGCTCATTTTGCTTTGGCCAAATTTAGCTATATGAATGTTCTGGGTTTAATTTTGGTCTGGACCTTTTCCTGCATGTTGTCCCCACTCCCTGTTATTGTCGAATCTGTTTTCCTGTTGCTCTCGGTTTTAGTTTGCATATAGTCATTATTTTGGACATAATGTGCCATAGTAGTAAAAGACAACATGAAAAACACATGAAGATCAAACACAGAAACGCGTACAACTTCTAAGCATAACCCATTCTCAAAATTCCCCACTACACTCTTGTAACAGAGGTATCATATCACAGATGTATTGTATAAAGATGTAGCGTCTGGGAGGATTTATGAATGCATGACTTATGCTGCACTCAACCTTATCTTGCCTGTACATACATTTCTTCAAAAGTATCCTTATCTCTGCCTGACATGTAGGCACATTTATGCTGACGAACATATGAATAGCACCTTAAAATCTTGGCTCACACAAAAGACGTCTTCCTGGCACAATTGTAAGCAGTTAGCTTTGTGCATAGTGCTGTTTTTGAACTGATACTATAGGTGAGCATTATACAGGGGCACACAGTAAACCGAGAGCCCAGTGGCTCTGACATCAAGTCTGCTTCATTTCCTTTTCAAATAAAGCAAATATGAGCCAGCCTGATATTAAAAGTGTATTTCTTCGCTGTAGACATTTCGATTATCTTTTGCAAAGCTCGAGAAATAAGGTGTCTAATTATGAAGTTAAAGTAATTTTGAATAGAAAAAAGTTTGTATTGTATTTGTATTGTAACAGTATTGTTACTGTGTGGATAGATCCACCACAAAAGAAAAAGTAAATGTTCCCCTTGTTCTTGCTGACACAGAATGTGTGAATATGATTTATAAAAAGCATTTTGAAGTTGTATTGAGATTTGCTCTGGTTGGCTTCACAGCATGGGAGTATTAGTAGTGACATACAAGGAACATATAAATCATTGGTTGAATACATTAAATTTATGACCCTATATTGGCATTTTCTCTCAACAAGCATATCCTAATAATAAGATTATTGCTCTAAGCATTTGTGCTATTAAAATTGGAAGAGTAGTTTCAGCATAGACACAGGTTTACACCTAAAATATCTCACCCAAATGCTATCCATTGGGATGACCTGTTTCCCTTTTTAATGTCTTTACTTCAATTGATGGCATTGTCTAGTCATTAGTGCTGGGTAATATTGTAATTTCCTAAACTAGGCTAGTCTGTCAGATTTATTTACAGCTTTATTTAGGGCACGTTAGGAACCCAAACTAAATGCTCTTTGGAACACTGTATGTCATTGAACCATTTACCCTTACCATCTAACTTTAGTCTCTAAACACTTTCTCCCACTAGCACCAGCCCTGCTCACAAGTACTACCTGGCCATGGATCCAATGGGGGAGGTTCTTTACGTGTCTGACACCAGCAGCCGGCGAGTGTACCGGGTGAGGAACCTCGGGCAGCCAAAAGATCCGTCTCGCAACCTGGAGGTAGTGGCCGGGACAGGGGAGCAGTGTCTACCCTTTGACCAGAGCCACTGTGGAGAGGGCAGGAAGGCCACTGAATCTGCACTCAATAACCCTCGAGGTAGGACAATACAGTCACACTCGTTCTCAGTCAGCTCACAGTCACACACTGAGCATGAAATACATCCATCATCCCTCCAGGCTATAGAGAATGTGTGATCGGTACTCACAGATCCGTATTCAGTCATATTTTGTACACCAACGTGGAGGACTACGCTATGACTAGTTTTCCTGAAGGTCAATACTTTTGTATTAACGCAGCACATCAAACTGACATTTTGAATAATTTATTATATTCCTCATTTCATTTTTTTCTTAAATTGCAGAAGTCTGCATGTATTCACCACATCTCACTATTTCATACTTTGGCATTTGACTTTGATAATCCCGGATCTATTTTTCCTCCTGGAAATATTGTATTGGAAAAATGGTGCGTGTAAGCAGTTGTGTGGGATTGTTATATGACAATGTTGCGATCACATTTTATATTGGTTTTTATTAACACATCCATCAATCCAAGAAACGCTGTTTTACAACATGTACTCCTAAATAATAAATCTGAATCTATATATTCCTCCTGCGCCATGTCTTGTGGGTGGTTGCTCCTTTATAACGTCCGAAACCTACTTGATTATTGCCCTTGTTCAGAAAAATTCTTTCACTCTCGACTGACTCCCCACACTTTAAATAATTCATTATTGGATTACAGCCACATTAAAGTAATGTTCTATTTTGTCAGAGAAAAAATAATTACAGTACAACTCCATGATCTAATCACTCCGTGATTAGATTTATATTCTAAATTATAGTGCTGACTTTCTTTCACTTTAAAATGCAAATATGTTTATAAAGGATATCAGTTTTCTGAAGCATAATCCCCACACAAGTATTCATGTTATGACTGATTCCTGTGTTATGTTTTGACTAAGGAGACAATCATTTAAAGCTTTGGCCCTCATATCATTTGTAAAACAACACTTCCACTGTGAGCCCTCACATATTCAGATTTGCGGTGGCATTAAAATAATACATAATTAGTTTAAGGACCCTACTGGGTTCTGCCACAAAACACCCCCACACATCCCCACCAGCCGCCTGTACTGTTGACACCAGCTAGAACAGATTGATGGACTTCTGCTGGTTGCACCTATTTCTCAACCCTGCCATCAGCATTTTATACATATGAATTCATCAAACCTTTCCACTGTTCAGTCATCCAATTTTAGTGATTATCATTGTTGGTCGGATTTATTTTCTACTTTGTGATTTTCTAATTATACTGTTTCACAGGTGTGACTAATGTAACCATATTCCTGGTAGGAGTCCATTCAGGTGTTCCTGTTTCAGGACCCTGTTATTGTGCATGCTGGCTTACTGGGACACGTCAATAGAATGAGGCAATAATTAATGGTATTAGTTGCACCTGAGCTATTCTCGTTCAAACAAGTTAATATGAGGTCTATTGCAAACATACTCAATAGGCAGACCCCGGTCCACATCTGGACAGAAATGTTTGTTTGTTTTTTAGCAAAGTGATCCAGGCTGATTTCGAGTGACGCATCATCATCCCCTTACCCATCTCAGATCAGCTGTCAGCGCTCCGGTTGACAAAGTGAATTGGCATGCTCAAATTAGCCGATATACAAACAGTGTTGACGTTGAAAATTGTGCGATTACCGATGAGAGGACTGAGAAATATACATGGTTGTTTTGCCTGAAGGATGCACAGAACCAGTGTGCTTTGTTTGCAGTGAAACAGTGGCCAGAGTGAAGGGTGGTAATGTGAAACAGCACTACGACACCAAACAAGCCCATTTTGAACAATACTTTCCCCAGAACACGGCAGTAAGGGGCACAAAACTAAACCATGTTGAAGTTATTATATCAAGCCCATAGCAGAATAATTGTATAATCAGTGACACAGCAGTGTCAATGACTGAGGGCAGCATGAGTCATAGGCAAACACAAGAACCCTTTTTTCGGACACGGAGCTAATAAAAGATGTGTATGAGTGGCACGATGGAGACTATGCATGAAGAAAAGCAACAAGATAAAATGACGGAGAAAATAAATCATATACCGCTCTCAGGATTCTCTGCACCAACGATGAAAGGAGATTCTTGCTGAAGATTTGCTCCAGCAACTTTGTGATGGCAATAAAAGGAACAATTCATTCTCACTTGCCAGCATTGATGGAGCACCTTCCACGACATGGAGAGAGAGGGGTATTAGAAACTCTCCACCCTGGTCTGACATATCCCTGCATACGCCAGCCTGTTTCTGTGTGCTAGCCTGAGTGAAATGTACTCAGAAGTCACGACATCTGTGATGAGAAACATTTCTGACAGAGGTCGGTGCAACCTTTGAAGATTTGGTCCTCCACAACAATGTTGGGTTGCTCGGCAAAGGTCGAGTACTAGAGCATTTTTGGGGAGTTTCAAACCTTTCTGTCAGAGCAAAATTTGTTTCATGCAAAATGAAGAGAAAATAAAAGCTGTTGTATTTCTGATGGATGAAACATCCTACCTCAATGACTTTAATGTCAAGCTTGAGGGTAAATACAAAACAGTGACCTCATGTCTGTGCTTTTTAGAGAAGGTTGGTGTTTAAACTTGACAGGGCATGCTGTAATTTCCCAAAGCTTTTGGAACAAACCAGAGGAAAAAAAATCACCTTCAGAACTATTTTTTATTATTAATGATGAATACAGTGAAGGACTCATATCGCAGCAGACTCACTAACTTCAAAGCCCGGCCATCACACCTTTACCTTTGTAATAACAATTTGACTTTTTTTCTGGAAGCTCTGATATAGCCAACTTGGCACTTATAATATACGGAAGTGTCTGAGTACCACACAAACATGGATGCCTCATATCGCGCCTGCCATTCAAAGTAATTCAAATTCAATGAATATAGTGCCATGTTCTCTCATACAGCCAAGTCCTAAAAATGGGAATCTCTCCCGTTACTACCATCCATCCAATATGATATAAACGTGGCGTCAGATTGAAGGTGGATGGAGCTGTGCTGGGAATCATTTGAGGTCCCCATAAACTCTATATGTCATTAAGAATGATGAGGGTATAATTTGTCCCACACTAGGTGGTGCAAAAAGGGAGAGTCGGGGAGATGTCAGTCAAGCAGCGTGTACACACCCACACAGTCATGCCAACTTCCCCTGGCTTTAAAAGCCATAAATGCCTCTGCCGTAGCAGCTGGGTACGCTTCTTTACCACGCAAAACGACCAACGATTGCACCATTGCAATCCGGAGGGGTGCTGTTTCTGCAATTTGAAGAAAAATGTAACAAATGGACAAAAGCTGGCTACGAGATAAAAATACAGAAACACATTCCAAATGCATTCCCTTGTATATGACAAGGGAAATTATTTGATCTTTTTATTAAAATGACAATAATAGTCTGACTAATAGGGTAAGCATGGCTTCCCTTGACTTACAGTGGAAAATGGCACTAAACTTGAAGCCAAATACGCCTGTCATATTAAGCTTGGCTAATACAGAGAAGTCTGCAGATTCAGCTCGGATTGCCTCCTAGCTTCAGCCTAGTTCAAGCTGTTTAAATTAAACTTCTTTGAGACATTAAGCCCGAAGTGTCGATTTAAATTGGTTAATCATTATGCCCTTAGTTATTAGCTGACATGAGTGGATTCCAGGAATGTGTCTTGTACAGCACTACATTTTTATTTTCTTTCTTCTTCTCCGCCTGTTAGCTAGAACAAGTCCTACTGCTGTCTTCTGACTTCTGACTTCAATGAGGCAATGCCACCCACAGGAAAGCTGCAGCTAGGGAGGCTTTTTGACCTTTGCACTGGTCTGCAGTAGCACAGTGTGGTGTGTCAACACAAAGTGCAACCCTGGACACTGAAACTAATATATACAGTACTGGCCAAAAGTTTGGTTGTACCTTCTCATTCAATGCGTTTCCTTTATTTTCATGACAATTTACCTTGTAGATTCTCACTGAAGGTATCAAAACTATGAATGAACACATATGGAATTGGGTATTTAACAAAAAAGTGTGAAATAACTGAAAACATGTCTTATATTCTAGTTTTTTCAAAGTACCCCCCCTTTGCTCTGATTGCTGCGTTGCACACTCTTGGCATTCTCTTGATGAGCTTCAAGAGGTCATCCCCTGAAATGGTTTCCCAACAGTCTTGAAGGAGTTCCCAGAATGCTCAGCACTTGTTGACCCTTTTGCCTTCACTCTGCGGTCCAGCGCACCCCAAACCATCTGGACTGGGTTCAAGTCCAGTGACTGTGGAGGCGCAGCACCCCATCACTCTCCTTCTTGGTCAAATAGCCCTTACACAGCCTGGAGGTGTGTTTGGGGTCATTGTCCGGTAGAAAAATACATGATGGTCCAACTAAACACAAACCAGATGGGGTGGCATGCCGCTGCAGGATGCTGTGGTAGCCATGCTGGTTCAGTATGCCTTCAATTTTGAATAAATCCCCAACAGTGTCACCAGCAAAGCCCCCCCACACCATCACACCTCCTCCTCCATGCTTCACGTAGGGAACCAGGCATGTAGAATCCATCCAGTCCCCTTTCTCCATCACACAAAGACACGGCGGTTGGAACCAAAGATCTCAAACTTGGACTCATCAGACCAAAGCCCAGATTTCCACTGGTCTAATGTCCATTCCTTGTGTTTCTTGGCCCAAACAAATCTCTTCTGCTTGTTGCCTCTCCTTAGCAGTGGTTTCCTAGCTGCTATTTGCCAATGAAGGCCTGATTCACCAGTCTCCTTTTTAACAGTTGTTCTAGAGATGTGTCTGCTGCTAGAGCTCTGTGTGGTATTCATCTGCTCTCTAATCTGAGCTGCTGTTAATTTGCGATTTCTGAGGCTTGTGACTCAGATGAATTTATCCTCATCAGCAGAGGTAACTCTTGGTCTTCCTTTCCTGGGGTGGTACTCATATGAGCCAGTTTCTTTGTAGCGCTTGATTGTTTTTGCGACTGCAGTTGATGGCCACTCGTTTCTCTTTACTTAGCTGATTGGTTCTTGCCATAATATAAATTCTAACAGTTGTCCAATAGGGCCGTCGGCTGTGTATCAACCTGACTTCTGCACAACACAACTGATGGTCCAAACTCCATTCATAAGGCAAGAAATTCCACTAATGAACCCTGACAAGGCCCACCTGTGAAGTGAAAACCATTTCAGGTGACTGCCTCATGAAGCTCATTGAGAGAACACCAAGGGTTTACAGCGCTATCAAAAAAGCAAAGTGTGGCTACTTTAAGGAATTTAAAACATAAGATCTATTTAAGAGTTATTTCACACTTTTTTGTTAAGTGCATAATTCCATATGTGTTGTGTATAGTGAAGGCTTAAAGGTTAAGAAAGCGAGCGTGAGACCAGGATGTTAAATCCCCAGACTGGCAGGAGAAAATCTGGGTGGGTAAAGTGAAAGAGCAGCACTTCCCTCCCTCATCACTACCACTGAGGTGCCCTTGAGCAAGGCCCTTAACCCCAACCGCTCCAGTGGAGCTGCTCTGCGGGTTAGATCAGCCTGGGGTTGTAGCTTCCAGGTAGGAATGTGGAACTGTGTGAATGTGACAGATTCTCAATGCAAAAATTGAGAAATTGTTCTCCATCGACTTACCTGGTTAAATAAATAATAATAGCATATCATTTATTAATTTAGTTGTATTTGTTATGGCATGGAACTTGACCTACTGGTTATGGTTTGCTGCACTCATGATCATACCAATTAAACTAACTACACAAAACAGTTTGGGATTTCTATGTCACTTTCATTGATGATGTGGATATATTATTTATGTATATGTGTTGTTGTTTTCATGGCACCATCTCAAATTTCCGGTAAAGTTGCCAGTTTATCATTTCACATTTTCATAGTTTGCACATTATTAACAGGAATACATTTGATGCAGTGTACATATTCTTTACACAACATTGTGTGATCTCATGTATCCCAGTTAAACCAGAACACACTCTTGTTCCTGTATATACAGTATGCTGCTACCTTTTTTCTGAATATTCTTCTTTTAAGCTTTTATAAGACATATTTGTAATAGTTATGTAGTTTAAGATTATTTGTCCTTGTATACAGTTATAAATTTCCTTTAGTTTGTATCTTAATAAATATACAGTGAATAATAATGAGAGAAAAGGACAAGAGGAAAAATTAAGAACCATGTTGAGGAGCAGGGAACAATATTATCTATCATTCATCATCCATAGATTGGCTAGGGAGTTAAGTAATGTGTTATTAATAATAATTTAACCACCTGTCCACCACTTAGTCTTAGAATGAAACCATACAAAAAGGAATGCTGTAGATTAAAGTGTTGTGATTGCTACAGTATGTGTCATTAAACGCATCATGAATGCAATCAATCTTGCATCACCCAAAGGTGAACAGTGGAGAAATAAAACGTACTGAAACGTCTGTTGATACGTTGTGAGGCGTCACATCTGTTGTCTTCCATCATGTCATACTACATGCCAGATTGTTCTGCTTTATATTTTATTATCACCACCCTAGCATCTCTGGAATCAGGCCATTACATCGCTGATGCCCTTTATTGTAGTTTGGGAAGGTTTAATTGGACTAGATTGGGCATGTGCGGGCTCCCTTAGCATAAAAAGCATGTGCAGCCAAGAAGAAGTAATAATCAGTTCCCTGTACTCACCAATCAACACCCACACACCTGGCCACCTCTTAGTCCCCGGGTCACAGAGAAGATTTAGCCGCAGGCCCGTCACTCAGGCTACACCCACAGTCCTACATGGCCTCCTCTGTCACTCTCACTCAGCTTGTGCGTGCAATGCAGCCTGACAGTGGAGGCAGACAGCCAGTCGATATGGAGCACAGTAAACAAATGTAGCGCAGAAGTGTCTCCATTCTTCAAATGTCACTGGTTCTAAATACAAAGAAGCTCCATATATGAGAAGTTTTGTGATACCCCTAACTTCCTGAGTGCATAAAGATAGCAAGAGGAAAAAGCTGGTGAAAAGAAAAGGTAGGAGATAAGAGAAAAACAAGATTGGAGCCAATTCCTGTAACAATCTGACAGATGATCTGAAGACTGTTATTCTGTGCGTGCCCCCTTCTACCTTTGAACATGCTGTATCTCTGTCTTTGTACAGTAATAGAATATTCTGTCCCAAGACTCCTCCTGTTCACGCACGGTCAGGTATTTTATACTCTTTGACTCGCTGCACTTCACAGACTCTTCTGTGGCCATTGTGCTCCGACTAACCAGCTCTTATAAAGGCTCTGGAGATTTCTGCCTGGAGCCCCCCGGTTCCCTGTCATCCATCTGCCACAGCCCAGACTCATCCTCCTCCCACACCCTCTTACCAATGGTAATGAGTTGTAGACTTCACAGAGAAATATCTGTCCGTTACTTTTTTTGAAGCCGCGGCTCTGTGATTCTCTGCCATTGATCTTGTCTTGTGTCCTCTGGTGAGCTCTTCACTCCAAATTAGTGCCTTCCTTGTTTTCCGCCCCTCCGTCCATTTCTTTTTCTTTCCTTTCGTCTTTCTCACTGCTGAATCACCCCTGTGACCCGGTGTGGACAGAGCTTCAGAAGGCCTGCTGTGGCATATAGTATTGTTACAACATGGCAAACAGTTGATGAAACAGTAATCCATAATTTTAATTTCTCCAACAATGTTGAGCACACTGCTGTTGCCCAAATTTATAGTCCCTCCATAGCGTAAACTGCAGGGATTATCTTGTGTCCTTCAAACACTCACTTATGAATACAAGATCTGGGGCATTGTTTAGAGTTGGCTCCATATGCGCTACTGCAGTCAATTAGCTCGGTAAATAAAAGGCCTTGCTCCATTTAGGATGGATCCCATGTCTGACATGAAAGAGGCGTCAGTCCCGCAGGACCCAAACAGCCTTGGCTCGCATCTCAGGACTCGTCTGTACCCAACATGAAGGGCTACTTTTTTTTCTTTTCATACACACATTCTGTAAATTATAGTTGTGTGTATGTAAAAAATGACATACTGTGTTTCATGTGTATGTTTGGACTGAAGAGTTCAAAGAGGGATTGAGAGTTTAGTTTTTGTCGTTTGCCATGTGCAGGTCTTATCTGGTATTTGTGGACTAGTCCCAGACCGCAAAGCTGATATCCGCAGAGAGGTGTGTGTGTGTGTGTGTGTGTGTGTGTGTGTGTGTGTGTGTGTGTGTGTGTGTGTGTGTGTGTGTGTGTGTGTGTGTGTGTGTGTGTGTGTCAGTCTCTCACTCCGACCCACAGGGGGCAGACTAATGCCCTTATCAGAAGCTGACATGCTGCCACCACATTTCTCCCTCTTGCCCCATCGGCCTCTCTTTCTCTCTTCCCCTCTTCTTTTCTCTCCTCTGCTTTCTTTTGACTCTTTCTCTGTGTCCCTCTATTCCACACACAGACAGATACAACCCATTTGTCCTCAACTCACTCAGCCTCACAGCTGCAAGGCACGCCATCGGAGTTGAGATAGCGGGGCCACGGTGCCAAGTGAAGCAGTGGGATTTAAACTGGTTGCGGTTATTAGCATGTTGAACAGCAAGGGAGTCTAAAAAAATAGCCACAGACAGGGGTTAACACGCTTTACATGGCACATCGCTGCTTCGCCACCAACCTCAGACCAACCAGGCTTGTACAGTATCTGTCTTGGCTGGTGGTTGACGTATAAGCAGCTTAGGCAAATTAATATCTTGAACCATTGGACGCCGGTCTTATTTACAGAAATGGCTGAAAACACGGCAGTGTGCATAGGAGCGTCTCCCAGTTTGTTTCATCAGTGTAAATCAAGCATGCCATGCTGTCAGCAAGCCCATACTCAAACCATTAACTCAGCAAACACCGGTCTCCTGCTTCTACTCCAGAGTGGTAGTGTCCTGCAATTACACAGCTCTAATCACTGCAGCCTGCATTTCACTTTTCTGGAATCTTCCACTTTCCAAACTGTATTTGCTGGCTGCAGCAGTGAAGTTAGAAGATGTCCTAGGGCTGTGCAGCCTCTATGGCAGCTGCTCAGTGTAACTTTGGAATAAATTTGCCATTGTTATTCTACCTCTGGCTCCCACAGCATTTAGTGCAGAGTGATTGTTGTGTCTCACAAAATAGAGAAGAGAGAGGGAGCGCCTTAAATTAATATGGAAAAAGAGGGAGCTCAGAAGGAAAGTGTAAGGAGAAAGGGAGCGCAACAGAGAATAAAATAAAATAGTACGACATTTATAGAGAAAAAG
This sequence comes from Etheostoma spectabile, assembly GCF_008692095.1. Classification (NCBI taxonomy): domain Eukaryota; kingdom Metazoa; phylum Chordata; class Actinopteri; order Perciformes; family Percidae; genus Etheostoma; species Etheostoma spectabile. Next base: position 1,645,317 of record NC_045742.1, read on the forward strand.
AGAGAATGGAGGGGAAAGCGAGAACACGAGTAAATGAAATGACAAAGTGAGAGAGGCCGAGAGAACTCATCGTTGTGCATCAAAATCCTGCAGCGTGCAGCAGTCCCACCGCACCTCATCTGCATATTAAACTGGCCCTGTGGCTGCCTCACGTCTCAGAGGGTCAACTATCATTGTTTCTGTTGGTTTAAACAGAGCACTACTTCGCAAAACAAGGGCATCCGATAAGTCACACTGTGTTTTTGTTTCTAAGATTGGGTTTGTGTGTGAGTCTGTGCATGTGTGAGCAGTTTTTTACATCCTGCTCCTGTGTTTCATTTCACATTGACCGAGCTTTTGTCTTTGCCCCTGGACATTCTTGCATTAATGATACACACATGAATTAATCACACAGCAAGGCAAACAGCAACATACTCTATGATAATGCAAATTAGAGGGACGCCATTGGGTCATGCTAATTCTACCACGGTTTGTTTTCTTACTGCAGCATCCATGATAATAAGAAGATCGACAATGGTTTGTGCAACAGCCATGCATTAGTGAGCAGCCCCAATAAAAAGTTTTGCCAGGGACTTGTTTTCTCCCAAAACTAATGCTGAGAATATAGCTGCCAGCGGCAAATCCAGAGGGCGAAGTAAAAAAGCATAAAGCAAAGCACGCTGCACACAGGTACAGTGAGTACTTGTCCAGCCAGTGAGCAATTTTTACATGATTGGAGACAGGATTGCGATATGAGATATGGCCGATGTCCTATTTGCCTGTGACAAAGTCAGCAGTAAATATGCAAACAGTCTGCAGTATGGGATGTAAGTGTTCCTGACAGAACTGCCAGAATTTTAAATCTATTCACTCACTACTATAAGGAACTGATAAGCCTATTCAACTGTATTGCATTTTCACACAATAAAGAAGAATAGAGATTCATGAAGTTTTGTTGAAGAATACATACTGTACTTTCACTTTAGAGCAGGGGTTTTTAACTTTTTTAGGCCAAGGACCCCTTAATTGTTAGAGACGAGCTGGGACCCCCTACTACATAAGTTGCATATTAAACTGGGCCTACAGTAACGTGTAGGGTAACGTGTAGGGTGACCTAAAGCCTTTATATATACCGTTTTTCCATGGAATACAAAGCTATTAAAATAATAGTCTGCATGATTTTATAAATCATCTTTTGATGTTAAACAGTAAATCTGGCACATTGAATCCTTAGGAGGAACTCTATCTGTAGATGGCTACCTTAGTGACTACCTTACCTATAGGCCAGTAAGCCTATCATCAGTGGGGATTTATATTTGAAAAACATTCAAAAATGAACAATAATTTGGAGGCCCCTCTGCAGTAACTCTGAGAACCCCCGGTTGAAGATCTTTGCTTTACAGTATGTTTTCGTTGACCATTCATGCATGGTCTTGAATGTGTAATGTAACTATACGATTGATGAAAATGTCTAATGCTCTACACATAGTACCACATGTCTACTATATGTAGGTTTTTTGACGTTCTCGACTCATATGTCAGTTATATAGTTTCCCTTTTTTAAGCATGAAAAAAAGATGCAGTCGTAAAACATTGGAATTTGGGATATGTGTCTGCATTTCCTTACTGATAGGCCAACATTTCAACCAGTTTCATATGAGGTCAACTTAAAGGCACAGCCAAACAGTTTAAAGATTGACCGAGTAATGAAAATGGCCCAACTCGAGGGGCGGCACCGAGCGTGCATTTGAAAATGCTCGCCTCTGGCCCCGCCTATATCCGATACGTCGATGTGATTGGTGCAACTCTCCTCTAGCCCGCCTATATCCGATACGTCGATGTGATTGGTGCAGCTCTCCTCTGGCCCCGCCTATATCAGATACACTAATGTGATTGGTGCATCTTTCCTCTGGCCCCGCCTATATCAGATACACCAATGTGATTGGTGCATCTCTCCTCTGGCCCCGCCTATATCAGATACACCGATGTGATTGGTGCAGATGGTCTCTGGCCCCACCTATATCAGATACATTAATGTGATTGGTGCATCTCTCCTCTGGCCCCGCCTGTATCAGATACACCGATGTGATTGGTGCAGCTCGCCTCTGGCCCCGCCTATATCAGATACACCAATATGATTGGTGCAGATGGTCTCTGGCCCCACCTATATCAGATACACTAATGTGATTGGTGCGTCTCTCCTCTGGCCCCGCCTGTATCAGATACACCGATGTGATTGGTGCAGCTCGCCTCTGGCCCCGCCTATATCAGATACACCGATATGATTGGTGCAGAGGGTTTCTGGCCCCGCCTATATCAGATACACCAATGTGAATGGTGCAGCTCGGCTACAAGGGCATAGTTAATGAGCATTATTACTGAATGTCAGGTTGACTCATAACAAAGCGCATACCTATATGCTACAGACTACACTATCACATTATAAATACCTAACTTGGTAACTCTATTTGCTTGGTATTTTAACATCAGTATCAGCATTATTGCAGAGTTTCATGACTCTTTGAATTCAGAAATTAATGAAAAATTTCATGCAGTAAAATTGTTGCTGTTACAACTTCCTCATATTTGTGATAAAAGTTGAATTTACTAAAGTTCAACTTTTAGTTGCCAAACCTGATGGAAAATCACAGCTGGCCATGAGAGCACAGCTACTCTCTCAACTGGAAATAGTGTTGCTCTGTGCGATGTTGCACACAGGCTTTGGTGTGAAAGTTTTTTTGCACTTTAATAAGGTCACATAACTTTTGTATAGTCAACACCAAAAATGTGTTTAACAAAACACATAATAGTGGCTGATTTAACTGTCTAAAATTGATCAAACTACATCCACTGGGTTCTCTCTGGGCCTACAGACAAATGGAACAAAGTTTTCAATACATAACTGTCACAGCCCAAAATATGAAAATATAATCTCAACTTTGAACTGGTGGTGGAACTTTGAGGATTGGTTGAAGTCTATCACTAGTAACTTTAAAAGTTCTCATCTTTTTTTTTTAATTATAAGAAAAATCCATGTAGAGAAAAATAAATATAAGGTTAAATAAAGGCACCTCATTATTTCTACCTGTTTCATATGGTTACTGGCCTGAAATGAAAAGTCACCTTGAGCCAAAAAACCCAGCCAAACGTTCGGTGATACGATAAAAGATAGTTTGACGACCTGAAGTCAGTGCTAGGTGGATCATTGCAGTGAGCCCAATGCCATGCACTGTCATGTGGCTGGAACTTCACTGTCCACCAGATAAAAGGATAAGACTAACTTAGGCTACTTTGAAAAACAGGGATGCATCTCAGAAAGTACAGTCTGCGTCCTAATCACCTTGGGTCAGAAGAGGACTCATAGATATTTTGTAAGGGAAATAGTCAGCCAACTGCCAAGATTTGCAAAAGACCAAAGAAAATGTTCTCTATGGGCTTAGTAGAGGCAAATTTATGCTGACTTAAAACCAGGCCCTACCTGTAAAACGCCTGCTTTTCAAGTAATGTATTCAGTAGAACACTATACAGACTGACAGCTACCTTGTTTATAGTCAGAGTGTGTAGGGTAGCTTCAGAGAGATTACTAAAGCTCACTGTGTGTGTAATGAAGCCCTAGAGTCAATAGGAGATGCGAGCACAAGGCCAAAGGCTGAGCCTGTGCATCAAAGGTCCAACGTCGGAGCAAGTCAGTGTGCTTGTGCATGCTTGTTTTTGATTGACAGCCTCTGGGTCCCTGGACTTAATCTGTTTCTAGAGTTAGTTATGGGGGCCTTGTTAAAGATATGTCAGGTTTGGCAACGTCAGTGTGATCATGGAAAATGTGACACGCGTGTCACTTTAACTGGGCGAGATGGCCACTGCTGGCAGCTGGCCTGTCAACCTGCACTGGGAACCTGGCAAGCTGACAGGAGGAATGGAGCTCTGCCACTGTGGAGGAATAAATTGCATTTACTCGAGGTGAATGCCCAACACACACTCACACATTCAGATGGAAGCATTTGTCTTGGTTTGGGGGGGTTGGAGAGGGCTCTGATTAGGGGAGAGATAGTGAACCCATGCAGGTTGTTTCTACTGTGATTCTTAAACCACAGACAGAAAGATGAATAAGTAGAGTGATAGTGGCAGGCACAGTTCAGCTTGGCAGTCAAATCGTACCAGCCTGTAT
>NC_045742.1:1649470-1653271 GCF_008692095.1 Etheostoma spectabile
CAGGCAGCTGCTGTTATGAGGATCGAAAAACAGAGCCAGTAAATCTTTGTACCTGGGTACCATTATCACCCGCAGCGCTCCAAGAGCCCAGTGGCCAGACCTTCCTCCAAGGAAGCACTCACACAGTTCTTTCGGGAAATGTGGAAGAAAAATCTAAAATGGCTGCAAAGCTGACTGTCTGTGATGAAGACTGTACTGGAGTTGCCTCTGGCTCAGTTACTGTGATGTCTTTGTACTATATGCAGGGAAACTTTGTTTGGGTGGAAGCTGTGCACGGAGATTTGCAATCTATAGTAGTTTAGTGCCTCTTTCCCACTTTTTTCAGTCATGAAAACATTTGTTTCCCCCATCTGATCCCACTTCCTCTTTCAACCATTGCAGAGCCTCGCTGGCTTGTTGTTGCGATGGTGTGTTTGGTAAAAGAGCCTCTATTGATAGACCTCCTTGTGTTTGTTTGATGTTCTGAACAGTGCGACATAATCTGCAGACGCTCTGCACTGATCCAAACCCCTCAGCCTTTCATGGAGCTTTCTAGTCCAAAGCATTTCAATTGCTTTTATAATTGAGTTTGTCTGCTGCCTCTGTGATTGCTTTGAATCTCTCTTTTGCTATCAAACAAGGCAATTACTGCCAAGTCGCATAATTTTACCAACAAAAAAAAGTGTATTCGCACAAAAATTTGCATGCAACTATTGCAAAATCTCCTTCCCAGTTTTCTGCATGCTCGCAGTCTCTCGCCTCGCCATACATGTGTACTCGGGAACAGCAACCACAAAAAAATAGGCAGCTATCAATTATTAATTAATGCGGGTTAATATGTTAACAAACTTATAGTGGTTGATAATTAGATGAGCCACAGTGTCTGAATCAGACTTAATTACTAAGCCACTGTCTGTTCTGTGGGGCTTTAATGAATAATTAATTACAAGAGGCATGAATTATTACTGCTTACCAAAGATCTACCAGAAATACACACCCGTCCTTGTTCATGGTGCTATCTTGTACTGATTGATGATAAGTGTTTGATTGGGAAAAAATAAGAGCCATTGGAAACAGCACTTGTGCTATAGTGCTGAGAGATCACCGAGCCGTGTTCGATGCAGTGTGTACAGAATCCCAGTGTACGATTGATGGCAGCGTAACCTATCATCATACACACTGTGAGAAACACATGTTGGAATCAACTCACCCAAACATGCACAGCCCTGCAGTCAAACCTGTGCACACGCAAAATCTGTAAGGTGCACAGTGACATCTCACAGTGAAATACACACAGAAAGTTGTCTGTGTGTATGTGTGGGGGGAGTGTGAGTTTCTCATCTGCAGACACTGATTTATCCGCTCTATATTTGCATATGCGCACAATGTGATTAACTGCCATGCCTTATCTTTACGCCTAGCTACTTTACCGCACGTACGCACACCCACACGGGCTCGCTCACAGGGACATGCGGACACATTCACACGTTCACATACAAACAGCATTGTGCATTCTCATGATGCAGTGATGAATGGAAACAGTAAGCCACATAAACCGCTAAAGAGTCTTTGAAACAGCGTGTGTTCTTCAACTTCACTTACAATTGGACTGTAGCAGTTAGTGAACCCTCCAGGCTGTCCCCAGCTAATTTGGTTGACTTTATTTATGGCCAGAGTCCCTCACTGGGGCCAGTTGTGTAGGTGAAACTGTCCATCTGTCTACATTCAGTTGTCAGTCACAGTTACTTCGTACAGAGGTGCCTTGGGCTATGAACAGCTACAGCTAGCATCCTTTAGATACTGTAATAATATGTCAGTCCATATCATTAACACCCACGGAGCCTGGGGATATTTGAGGGCAGATTGAATGACTTACTCCTCAGGCTGCTGGCAATCTCATCATGCACATACACGGCATAAACGCCATAAACTTCCATACATGCACCCCTGATATTTTCTCCTCCATAAATAGATCCTTTAAATAAGACTCCTTTGCCTATTTTGCACTTAGGTGGTTGTTTTGCCAGCAGACAGACACTGATGTGTTTGTTTTCTATACAATTTTACAATTCCTCTCGCTTTGATCCATAGAGGCTGCTCTTTTGGCAGCTTCGCTGTCAACATTTGAAGGGGGAAATTACTGTAGAAGGGAAACTTGAACAACAGCAGAAGGCTGACTTCCTGCACTCTTGAGGGCTCAGGTGTTAGCAGTCAGTATGCAACACACACACACACACACACACACACACACACACATATATGTACGCACACACACACAACACCACATCCTGGAGTTACTGCATGTCAACAAGGCTGTCTAATATTATTGCTAAATAAGAGACATCATCTACAACCTTTGTTATAATTAGTCTTTCTCACCTCATCTCGTTTCTCACTTTACAAATTCTCTCACCTCTGCTTTGCACTCTGTACGGAAAATCCCTGGTGGCTCCTTCTCGTCAAGTAGCTGTAATCAAGCTGATGCTCTCTTAGACCCCTCTCCAAGGCATTAATCAGATTGGATTGTATTGCAGTGCCACAGGGGGCCCCTTATAACTGTTATTCTTTTGACAAGTACTGAGAACAAAGAGATGCTTTGATTGAGAGTGATTGGCCTGTAATGGTTAATTGAAGCAATTTCTCATCATGTCCCTTTGTCTCATCACCACTTCCCACCTCTTTCACACCTCTTTTGGTGCTGTCTGTCTTTTTCTCTTCGGCTGCATTTTGTCCCTAAATCTGAGATGAATGTGAATAGCATCACTTCATCATGCTCTCGTTCACTCCTCTCCCCTCCCTCTGCTTTTCCAAGGTCAATCCAACACCGTCTATCTCCACTTTTTTTTGGTGATGAAATCCAGTCTCAACTTTAGCCAAATGTCCATCTCCCTCTGGAGTTGAAATTGAGTTATCTCAATTATTTCTCCACCGGTGTGTCTGCCAGCTTCTAAACAGTGCCAGGTCCATCCAGGGATACACTGTAAATCTTTTGATGTCTTGTGAGTATTCCGTCGGCTGTTCGGAGGGGCTGTACATTCCATTAACGCAACACACAGCTTTACCCACAACAGCAGGAAATCCAGTCCCTGACAAAGAGAATGTGGACTAATCCGCTGCCTTTTCAATAAACAAAATACTCTTAAACAACACATAAACTGGCGTAAAACCTTTCGCCTATCCTAAGCAATAATAGCAGCGGCTCTTCATTGTGCTCGTGTGAGGATGAATAAGTCGGCCCGGTCCTGTATTTATTGTTGATGATAGATTTGGCAGCTATTAAGAAGCTGCGTGTGCAAACATAAGACATACAGATCCTGAGCATGCATACCAAGGGTGTCAGAAAAGCACAAAACAAAGGCAAGACAGTAATAATGGAGGGGATTTAGGATGGAAGTCAATAGAACCAAAGGAGACAACAATAAAGAGTACTATCCAGAGACAGAGAAGGAGAGAACAGAAATCTGTATTGAGAGAGAGTCCTGGCTGCCTCGTCATGTCCTTGTGCAGGATTTATGAGCTCTAAGATCAGGGACAGGTTTAGGGTGCTGGGAGGAAAAATGGGGGAAAAAGTGAAAGTAAAGAGGGAAGGATCCAAGGATGGTGTTAGAGCTGGGAGAATGTACATTCAGATCTTAGGCTGAGACAGCGCTGTGGGTTGAGATGTCCCTCCTGCTTAATGCCAGGTGACAGGAGGAGAAATGGAAAAGGCAGAGAGGGACCGAAGGGAAGAAAGAAAAAAATGAAAACGGAGCGCAGACATTATTGAAGGGTCAAAGAGCACTAATTTGATTAGAACTTATAACATACAGGGCAAGATGGAGG